>NC_033631.1:2343478-2570597 GCF_001540865.1 Ananas comosus | reverse complement strand
AAGTTAAAATTTAAAAATTCAAAAATGAATCTGAAAATTAAAATTTAAAATTAAATTTAAATTTAAACATTGATTTAAAATTAAAATAAAAATTTGAAGTTTGTGTCCAAAATCAGAATCAGATTTTAAGAAGCAGCTTTTTTATGCTTCTGATTCTGAGGCCTTCAAAATCAATTTTCTGATTCTGAAAAATAAAATCAGATTTTAAAAATGAGGTTGCCAAACGCTCTATTGAGCCGAAAATCACTTTTCAACCCAAAAGCACTTTTTAAAAGCTAAGCCAAACACCCCCTAAGATTTGATGAAATAAAACGAAGAGTGTGAAACAATAAAAATTAATGGTTTAGAGGATAATGTCCAATCAAAAAACCAGCAATAGATGTCCCAAACTAGAGACTGGATGGTTGCAATAGGTTAACAGCCTTTGTATAACTCAATAAGTTAGCATGAAAATGAAAGAGAAACATACATATCAAGTTGAAGAATTCCTTACAAGTGAGATGCTGCACCAAAACCCAATCATAGTGGAAAATGTGAAATGAGAAGTAAATGTAGAAATAGAGTAGGTATTATAGTAGACAAAAGTATTAGAGATGAGATTGTAATAGTGGAAAGGTGGGAGGAATAAAAGCAAAAATAGAGTAGGAATTATAACAGATACAAGTATTAGATATGAGTTATAACAGTGGAAAGGAAGAGAATATGATAGTGAACAGGAAGTGATAGCATTTTGTGCATAAAATTAGCGATAGGCAAAAGGCAATCAATATAATAATTGCATTGTAATAAAAATGATACTGTACGATGCCAACAGGAACTAATTCTAAGAAAACTTGAATGAGGTATTGAAGAGATTCTATGGAGTACAAAGTCTTTATAGGTGGAGTGATGAGGAAACAGCCATTGAGCTCGAGCCCGAGTCGAATCATATTTGACTATAACAATTTCCTCCCAAATTGGAGCCTGATAGATTATAGAATGTAATTGGGAGTTTGTTTTTATGTTTGGATATTTTGTTTATTTTATCTGATTAGGATTCTATTTGTAATTCAATTAAAATTATGATTCTAGTTAGATTTGACTTGAGATTTGATTAGGATTTACAAAATTGGGGAAGTTTCAATTTGATTTAGTTTCCTTTTCTTCTTATCCTTTTAAGAAACATAGGGCTAGGAATATTTGTAAATATGAGCCATCAGCTTCATTGCAATTTGTGTTTTCAAGAATTACGAAAAATCTTGTTTGGACAAATTTTCTCGCAAACTTTTCCTCTGTGTGAGACAAAATACAGAGAAATTCTGACCAGAGCAATTCCATGGGGAATCCTATTACCTATTCTATCTTCTCTTTTTCTCTTTTTTTTTTATTCGTAGATGTTACATCAATCATTGGAGGACGAAGACCGTTGAGATTGACTTATCCATGAAGAACACACGCATAGGTCCCTTCCTCACAAGATGGCAGAAACCTCATATGTAAGTCACGCCCCTCTTCTCCTCCCTTCCGTCTATACAAAAGGAGCTGGTCCACTTCATTACTAAAAAAAAGAATTATCTACAAAAGATCGACGTCATCAAAACCAAGGATTTGAGCGTCATGGCACGAGGTCGTGACGAAAACTTGCCGGCACGAGGTCGTAACGAAAACTTGCCTGCACGGTGTGTGCAGTGCCGTACCGATGTGTGTCGGTCACAAAAACTACACGTGTGACTGCAAGCAGCGTTACGAAGGTGGAGATTTGCACCTACTTGGCTACTGTGATGCCGACTGGGGAGGTGACTGTGATGACAGGATATGTTTTTTTGCCGAACAATGGCGCCATATCATGCAGTAGCAAAAGCAGTCCGATGTTGTATTGTCTGACATGGAGGCCAAATATGTGGTATTATCAGTTGCTGTGTGTTGAGCCAATTAGGCGCGGACAGGTGGAACGCCAATATTCCATTTAAAGGTGGCAATCTTGCTGTACACCGGGAGCATCGGAAGGGTTTTTAAGGAACGAACAGCTACGCGAATTAAGGGAGGTTACAGTAACCGCAAGCAGTTGCAAGTGGTTCCGATCGGCTGAAAGTGGTCCAAAAAATCAGGAATAATGGCCGATCATGTATAGGTAATAACTGATCACAAGGGGCGATCTATAAATAGGTCAATAACGCCCTAAAAAGGGGTCTTTTCCCTGTGAACAAAAGACCGCCCTTATTCCTTGCAATTTCCTGCATTTTCTAGGAGTAGTCTACTTGTAACTTTTACTTTCCCGCATTTATTGTTTTTCCCTAGAAGTAGTTCCTAAGTAGATCAACCGAGTCTGTATGCCATCCGGCACACTCAACCCTTGTACTTTTCCTCAAGCGTAATTTCCAAGGCTTTCGGATCTTCAAGCCGACCAACTGGTGCGTGTTTCTTCTATTCGGCTCATCTATCGAGTCAAATTTGTAGCTGGTCCGTACATTCGGCTCATTCCAGCCGAACCTAATCTTTAATAAAGTTTTCGAACTCGGCTGATCCGATCCCTCATCAGCCGAATCGCTTGATCCAGCCGAAAGGCGCAAACTTCGAGGGTCACTATCGGCAACCGTTTTTCATCCCGACATGCTCCCCAAGGAGGATCTTTGACTAGATCAAGGGTCAGGGAATTCGGCACGCAACACTGTGCAAGAGACCATTTGGTTAAGGAGGTTTTTGCTGCATCTTGGTTGTTCACGCAACCAATCTAGTAACGACTTACTGTGATAGTTTAGTTGCACTAGCATTTGAAAAGGACCCCAAATACCATGGCAAAACCAAGAATATAGATGTGAGGTACCACTTCATAACAGACATTGCTAAGCAGAAGCAAGTGGTCTTGAAGCATATCACCAAGAATCAAATGGTTGTTGATCTGTTTACTAAGCCTATTACTAGGGATTCATTTATGAGGTATGTCAAATCCCAAGAATTGCATCAAATATGTTTTGTGTTTTTTGTTTTTTGGTTCGACCACCATGTAATAAAAACTTTTGGACATTGATTTGCTTCTAAATGCTTTCATTCCTCTACGTTTGTGAATTTTTGTATGAGTTAAAACTAACGCAAATCGTAAAGTATGTCAATTGGATCAGATTGGCTTGCTCATGCAAGCAATCGCCTCTGGCACTAGTTGAGCGAACAGAGATGAGACAAAAGTTTGAACTTTGGCGTTGTGAATGTGAGCTTAGTTTGAATTATTAAAATATCGCCCTAGTTGAAACCAGGATAAGGTCTTAAGTGAACGTAGGAGACCAACATGGATGTTCTCCTACAACCCAAGTAGCATATGAGAAGCCAAGTGCGAGACTTCTTTTGGCGCTATTGAAAGCGAGTCAATAAAGAACTCGAGTTAATTAAGTGGCATGCCTAGACTACAACTCATAAGGTGTTTAGAGAAAGACATACACTCCTTGGTAAGAGTAGCTCCACCATAACATGCATTTCATGCTGCATGTGCTTAACGATCTATCAAGAAGTGAATGAATGGATCCCTGCTTCCCCACTATGTGAGTGCTGGAGTTTAATCTCAATTAGCGTACCCTTTGTGACTTTTGACTATGTCATGAAGTGAAGAACTAATGTCCGCTACTTTAGAGCGTTTGTTTATGGTCATGATTAATTCGACCTTCGACCTCAAGGAGCATTACTAGGAAAGCGAATAGTTCAGATCCTAATGGCACTCGGGCGATAGGAAGGCAAATTTGGAATCGCATCATTCACTTGGATTCACTAGTCGGCCAATCATGGCGCTTTGAGGAAGCTAGGATATGATTGTGAATACATACGAGGTTTGTAAGGGGTTGAGCACACTTTTTCCTTGAGGGATTAAAAGCTGCTTGATCTGATGTGCCCGAATGACCCTGGGGTATAAACTACACCATTATTTGTATGGGTTGATGTCTTCATTCTGACTCCAAAGAGTGCCATCTAGATACCTATCAATATAGGCTATATTGGGCAAAACGTGGGTTGATTGCGAGGACCAGGAAAAACTTTTCCCCTTCATCTAAAAGCCTTCCACAGTCACCTTTTCTGTTTTAATAGTTTCTTGTGTCGTGGAATACTAAATCTACTTCATGTAAGTAGATTCCCAACCACGAAGGAGATCCGAAGGACTCCGTATGATGATCTACGACACGCAGAGACTGAAGGACCTGTGAATCTAGCATGGTGAAGATTGTGGGCCAATTAATTCCGCGCTTCGAACTGGTATGATCTAATATTATGAGTTTATACGTTAGATCTAACAGCGATCAAGAGTTTGCCAAAGTAAGCAAAGCACAAACTACTTAATTGGACTAAGAAAAAGCTAAATTCAATTAGAATACAGATATGAAGCAAATTCACTAACAATGTTCATAAGTAAGCCATCCTATCAACGCATCAGTGTCCTAAAATATTTTCTAACGGTTTGGGTTCATCACTGTCACAAGATACAAGACTCGCAAAGTTTGAAAATCTAAAGACGGAGAGAACACTCGTTTATTCGTATATTTCTAAAATTAACTAGCAACTCCAAAGTAAAGAAATCATCTGCAACGGGACTTTTATCACTATGCCATTACTTTTCCCAATTTGCAGTTTCCCTCTTGCCATCCCTTTCATGCATTATATCTTGGCACTGAGCAGATGCTCAGAGAATGGTGTTAGTTGATCAACTAAACAAAGATCATAATAACCAGCAAACAAAATTAGAGAAGCATAGAGAATGAGAGAGCTCACGGGGCGAGCAGCAACCGGCGGTTGTTCTTCACGAGGCTCTCCATCTCGCAGTAGCCCTCGGCCCCCGTCTGCCATATGATGTACCTGTTCTTATGCTCCATCAGCATCTCATAATACATGTTAAGCATCGCAATATTGATAGCCGCGGACCCGATGGAGCCGCCAAGCACGAGCACGACCTCAGCCGCCTTGCCGTCGGCGCCGGCCTTGGGGAAGAAGTGCGACCGCGCCACCACCTTCGACGTGAACCGCCGGAGGGCGAGGCGCACCGGGTTGCCGTACACGAAGCATTTTTTCTTGGGGAAGTGCTTCACGCAGGCATTGAAAGCGAGGAAGATCTTGGCGGCGAAGGGGGCGAGGAGGCGGTTGGTGAGGCCGGGGAAGCTGTTCTGCTCCTGGATCACGATGGTGATGTTGAGGATGAGGGCGGCGAGGCAGACGGGGAAGGCGACGTAGCCGCCGGTGCCGACGACGACGTCGGGGCGGAAGTCGCGGAGGACGCGGAGGCAGGCGGCGACGGAGCGGAGGAGGAGTTGAGGGGCGGAGGAGAGCGGGCGGGCGAGGCGGGAGGGGGGGACGGGGCGAACTCGTAGCCGGCGGCGGGACGGCGGAGGCCTCGATGCCGGAGGCGGAGCCGAGGAAGAGAATCTGGGGGCGGCGTCGGCGGCGGCGGCGCGGAGCGGAGGTCGTCGGCGATGGCGATCGCCGGGTAGATGTGGCCGCCGGCCGCGCGGCGAGGCCACGCGGAGACTCCGCGGGCGGCGGTGCCGCCGGCGGGGGGACGACGCCTCAGCGCCGCCGTGATCGACGGCCAGGCAGCAGAGGAAGCGTTGAGGAGGCTGGCGGTTATGTAAAAGGGGAGAGGGACCTGCCTGGGCGTTTCTTTGTACTGAAAGTAGTTGCGTTTGTGAATGAGATGATGATGGTGGTGGTGGGGTGGTGGTGGAGGTGAGGAAGAGGGGGAGAGGAGGAGAGGAGAGAAGGGGGAGGAGAGGTAAGGAGAAGTTAGGGTGGCCATCATGGAAGTGTGTGACCGAGTGCAGCAACAGCAGCAGCGAAGGTAAGTTGTGGAACATTCGGTTCGGAGTTGCGTATACAGGAAAAGAAATTATGGGAGGACCAGCTCTACCACGTCAGTTCTTGGATTGTACTACATAAGGGTTTGTTTGGAAAGGGTTTGTTTGGTTAAAAGTGTGTTTGGTTTCTTGTAAAACTATAGAAAAAAAAATTTTCTGAAAAAAAAAATTGGACATGAAAAATTTAATTTTTTATGAAAAAATTAAATATAAATTTAATTTTTCATGGAAAATTAAATTTATATTTATAAATTTAATTTTTAATTTAAATATAAATTAAAAATTAAAATTCAATCAAACATTTCGAATCTAATTTATAAATTTGAATTTAAATTTAAATTTAATTTAAAATCTAAAGTTTTATTCAAATTTTATTTAAAATTTAAATTAAATTTATGGATTCAAATTGAAGTTTAAATTATAGTTTTAAGTTTGCATTTGAATAAACCAAATTTAGTTTTATATTTTGTATTATTCATTCAATTTCACATTTTAATTTTTTAAAAGAATATATTTAAAATTTTGACATTTGACATAAATTTTTAATATTTAATTTTCAGTCTGAATTTAAACTAACATATTATAAAGATAAATTTAGCATATCAATTTGATTACCTTTCTGGTATTTATTTAAACCAAACACCGACAATGAGAATTGTTTATTCCAATTTCGATTCAAGCGGCAAACCAAACAGAATGAGATAATAAATCATTCCGATTTTGTTTCCAGCTTATTCTTATTTCGATTCTGATACCAGTTTTGACTTTAAACCAAACACATCCTAAATGGCCGTCACACAAGAAACCCATGTGCCTTTCTTGTGCAATGTCATTGAAGTGGCAATTGCCTATATACACCTACAAGGTTTTTGATTTTTTTATTTATCATTTTTAGAAAACTAATATTGAGAATATTTATTTAAATATTTTTTTTTTACCATTGCCAACTTTTTTTTATTTATCCTTAAGTTAGGACATAAAGATGTATTTTGACTTTTTCCTTTTTAAATATATCCTTTGTCACGCTCTGGTGTAGTGTCCCTGGTGTTTGGCTGCATGTGTGACTTCAGTAGCTATGGCTTGTCAACACATCTGGTGGGTGTCGGGACAAGTCGGAGACGTCTTGGCACGAATTAGATGCAAAACGGACTCGGCGCTGTGCGAGAGTGCAGTTCTGACACTAAAATTTGTAAAGTGCAGGATTTCAGTGTTGAGTACCGGTACCTGGGAGGAGTACCGGTACCCAATGAAATTTCTGAACTGGATGCTCTCGGGTTTGCGCAGTTTGATGTTGAGTACCGGTATCTGTTGTTGAGTACTGGCCGGTACCGAGCTTGAGTACCGGTACTGCATCGGGCTGGTAACGGTACCCAGCGCGAGATTGCAGTTTGAGGGACGAGTACCGATACCCAAGTTGAGTACCGGTACCCCAGAGGCAGAAATGAGTTGGTAAGGGGCCTTTTGGTCATTTTTGTGTGTCGTTCATTCCAACCGACCTCAGCTCGTATAGAAGTGTTGGAAGCTTAGAGAAACCCTGTTAGCTTCTCCTCTCTCTCTCTTTCTCTAGCTTCTCTTCTCTTTTCTTTGGAATTTGAGGAACGAGCTAATTTTTCCCCTCTCGTCGTCTTGGAGGATTGCGCGCGCGTCGTGGTTTAGTCCGATTGAGGCTGTCAGTGTCACGCCCTGGATTACCACATTTCCCCGGGCACGCCAATAGACCCACCGTATACAGAGAAAATTTTCGTGTATACAAAGCGATAGCTGTACCTGTAATCACAACATAACTACAACCAGTAGTATAGAGCTGCTAAACTGAAAATAAACATATATATATATAAAAACCTCAAGGGGTTCCTGTACATACAAAAAGTCTACAACACAACTCGCTCCAGTGAGTACCCCGACAATATAACCATATGTACAAAAAACCCCAAAACTACCTATGGAAGGTACTCCTCTAGCACGGCAACGAGATGGGTAGGGATCTAGCTCGCAACTCCCTTCCCACGGTCTGAATCAGCGGCAATAGCAGCCACAGACGAAGGCTCTGTAAAAAGGGGTCAACAACTGGGTGTGAGAACTACTATAAAACAAGTAGTTCTCGGTGGGTATCGTCACCGACCTCAACAGCTCACCCACTAAGTCTACAGAAATGTGTACAAGAGATAGTAAGAAAAGCTGGAATGAACTCTACAGCTACATGCTACTATACTATCGCTAATCACTACGAGCTATCTGTAGATATAAAAATAACAATCTCTGACCCAATCTCATCAGGGACTGTGATACACCCGTCCCGCCTGTCGAAGCTACATCGTACACCACACCGAGGGTTGCCGGTGGCGAGCAGAGTCCAAACAGGACAACTACGACATCAATGCAAAGCAAAGTAGCCAGACTCCGGAGCGGCACTCGTGGGCGCGACCCAACCGAGTATGCAAGCGTGTCTCTGTCGAGCTCAATCAGGCTCTCACAGGCTGTAGTCAATGCAAAAAGGGTCTAACTGGTCTAACAACCAAAACTCGTGTGCCCTTGGCACAATCTGATGCAGATACAGAAATCTGGGTCCTCCGTCAACCGCGATGGCACCCGACAGTACGAAACAGTCTACACACTACTGTAAAACGACCTCGACATCCCAGCACGAGTGTAACCTCAACCTACACTAATCTCATATCCACCGCACACTAACAGCGGCGATACAAAAGAACCACAGCTCCTAAAGCTAAATCTAGTAACTTTTCTGAAGATAGTATAAGGTTGAATAGTTTTCTCTTAAGTCAATTTCCAAGTCCAACATGTATACAATTACTAGCTTAACTCAAAATTCAGATTTTATGCTATAACATACAAATTCCATGAATTCGAGTACTAGCAAAAGAAACAAAACCAAGGAAACATATTGACGATGCTAGGACTTAGAAGGAAATCCAACGATTTCGGCAAACATTAAACCACCTCAAAAAGCTCGTCCAATCACGGCGAAAAGTCGAAAAGAGGGAATCCACGCGCTTGCCCAGCCTCCAACGGCGCAACCGCGATGCCCACACGCTCGAACGACCCTCCAGAGCAACATTGAAATCCACCCGAGCTCGAGCTGCGACCTCTACCACAAGCGACATCCAAAACTAGAGAGAGAAAGGAAACAACAAGCAAAAACCCCTCTCTGAGCTCTCTACACGTATATAAAGGTGGAGGATAAGGTTGGGTTGAACGCCTCTTCAAAGGACCAAAATACCCCTTACCTACTCAGAAATACAGCTGGAGTTCCGGTACTCCATTTGAATATCGATACTCGGCCCTCAGCCCGCAGCCTCGCGCACTCGGTATCGGTACTTGCCCGATGAAGTACCAGTACTCGAGCTCAGTACTGGTACTCGACAACCAGGTATCGGTACTCAGCATCAAATACGTGCAAACCCGAGAGCTTCTATCTCTGCCATCCAATGGGGTACCGATACTCATATCAGGTACCGATACTTAACACTGAAATCCTGCAGTTTGCAGATTTCAGTGTCAGAATTCCACTCTCGCATCACGTTGAGTCCGTTTTGCGTCCATTTCGCGTCAAAACGACTCCGACTTGTTCCGACACTCTCACGACATGTCGACAAGCCTCAGATGCTGAAATCTCACGGGCAACCAAACACGAAGGACACTACATCGGAGGTCGAGCGAGCGTGCGGAGTTTCTCCTTTCGACTTCTAGCCGATGTTGGATGAGCGTTCGAGGTGGGTTGATGTTTATCGAAATCGTCAGATTTCCTCCTAAGTTGTAGAGTTGTCAGCATGTGGATCTTGTTTTGGTTTTCATGTTAGTAGCTCAAATTCAGAAAATGCATGTTTTATGAAATCTGAGTTTTGGAGCATGATCTAGTAATTTAGACATTTTTATGCTGAACCTAGAATTGACTTAGGAGAAAACTAGTTAAACCTATACTGTCATTTTCTGAAAAGTTACCAGATTTAACTTCAGGAGCTGTTGCTCTTTTGTATCATCACTATTAGTGCGTAGTGGATACTCAGAATAGTGTAGGTTGAGTTTACGCTCGCGCTGAGGAGCCGAGTGAGTTTTTATAGTTGAGTTAGTCTGTGTTGGACTGCCGAGTGTCGTCGGAATGGACGGTGGACCTAGATTTCTGTATCTTGCATCAGATTATGCCAAGGGTACGTGAGCTTTGGTTGTTAGACCAGTTGACCCATTTGTGTTGACCATAGCTTGTATGAGCCTGATTGAGCTTGATAGAGACACGCTTTACATACTCGGTTGGGTCACGCTCACGAGTGCCGCTCCGGAGTAAGCCTTTGACTTGCGTTGATGTCACAGCAGTCCTATTTGGACAGTTTACATGGACCCACCCCCCCCCCCCATGGGTGGTGTACAATGTAGCTTGGTTACAGGCAAGGTGGGTCCGTTTGGGCAGCCCATGTGAGATTGGGTCAGTGGTAGCTAGTGATGCATGTTTATGTCTTCAGATAGTTGGTTTTGGTAGCAATAGTAT
This sequence comes from Ananas comosus, assembly GCF_001540865.1. Taxonomy (NCBI): domain Eukaryota; kingdom Viridiplantae; phylum Streptophyta; class Magnoliopsida; order Poales; family Bromeliaceae; genus Ananas; species Ananas comosus. The sequence continues at coordinate 2,560,292 of NC_033631.1, read as the reverse complement.
AGAGGCATGTAGCTGTAGAGTTCTTTCCAACTTTTCTTACTATCCTGTGCATATCATTACTGTAGACTTAGTGGGTAGGCCGTTGAGGTCGGTAACGGTACCCACTGAGGACTACTCTGTTTTGTAGTAATTCTCACACCGAGTAGTTGACACCTTTTTGCAGAGTCTTCGTCTACGGCTGCTGCTTTTGCTGATTCTGACCGTGGTAAGGGAGTCGCGAGCTAGATCCCTACCAGCCTTGGTCGCCGTGCTAGCGAAGTATCCATCAGAGGTAGTGAGTTGTATTTGTATACATACTTTATGTTTTGTGTACTCGCTAAAGTGAGGTGCTATTGTGGACTTTTGTATGTACAGTGAACCCTTTATATTCTATATATGTTTTTAGTTCTAGTAGCTCTATACACTTGGTTGTAGCTATAACTTGCTTACAGGTACAACTATTGCTTCGTATACATGAAAAATTCCTATGTATACGACAGGTCTGTTCGCGTGCCCGGAAAAACATGGTAATCCGGGGCCTGACATCTGGGATACAACGAAAGTCTGGATTACGTCAATAGACCCGCTACATGCACAAGGACACTCCTTATACATACGAAGCGTCAGCAAAACCTGTCAAACAAAATTAACTAAGATATCCACTGTTGTTAGATTTTTTTTTATTTTTTATTTTTTTACTTTACTCAAAAAAAAAAATCTAACAACAGTGGATATCAAAGAAGAATAAAAATTATATACTATAGCAACACTGTAATGATATACAATCATCACTACACCAGTTCTCATAATGGTACAATATCTCTGACCACTCCAAATCTCAAAACACTATACAGGCTGCTCACTAATAGGTGGTCCAACTACACACATAAGAAAGGTAGAAGATGCTAACTTTCTACAATCCCCTTATCTCGATCAGTCGCTAGTGCTGAAGGCTCTGAACTAAAATATTAATAAAGAGGGTATGAGAACTATAATATAGTCTCCAGTGGGTATGGTCGACAACGCCGACGGTCTACACCACTAGGCCCAGAAGAGGCAAAGAGAGTAAATACTAAGCAATACAAAGGAACAGATACTAGTATAAATAATTGCGGAAAATAACTATTACTATCATGCCTCTACAATATAACTAAAATTGTAAATCATGTATTGCATGTATCAATTAAATACTAAACAAAATACTGCAATAATACCCAATCATAGTGACTGACTCAACAATCAGATTTAGTTTGCGCTGCCTTGTGTCCAACACCTACCTATACTGGTCCACTACCACGCAAACTACTGTCAGCCCTATTTCATAATAATATCTCATAATCCAACCTCCGGAGTGGCACTCGCGGGGCACTACCCCAACCGAGTATAGTATTACTGTCAAACTCAACATAGTATGCAGGCTGTGGTCAAATGCGATGATCAAACAGATCATGATAATACTGTCATAGTGTCCAAATTACAGTTATAGTCTACACTATCTGTAGCTGTCTATTGATCTTTAAGAAAATATCACACACACACACACACACACACACACACACACACACACACACACACACACATATCTCAATTTCTACCAAAAAAATTATCAAAATAGTCTAAACGAGAGATAATAGTGTCGTGATACTAACCGCGACGTCGAAACCCTAAAAATACACCCGCGCGCGCTCAACTTGCTCACTCACTCGCTAGAACGAAACCAAACTCTCTCTCCCCTTTTTTTTTTCCTTTTGTGCTCTACCCTTCTCTCTCTATCTCCGTAAAACTTAACAACAAAAACGAAGATAAGGATGGGATGTCAACATGGACTCCACCGCCTAATATAGCAAAAATGCCAAAAAGCTCCTCCAAACTAAGTATTTCAATTTTAGTCCTCTAAAAATTAAATTTTGAGTTTTAAAGTCCGTTTTTGGGCCTATTTTGTGCAAAACGTCTCCAACTCAATCAAGTATAAATTTATATTGTAATCTTGCCAATTTGCTAAGGTTCAATATATCATACCCTTCTACCATCACTAATTTTTCTTATTTGTTCTTAGGTTAGAGGCAAGAGAGGTATTTTTTTCTTTTTTTTTTTTTTAACTCTAGTAGAAATTTAATTCGGATTTAACTAGGGTTGGCAAATGGCGAGTCGGCTCATGTTCGACTCGCGTTCGGCTCGATATTTGGCTTGCTCATGCTCGACTCGAAATTAAATGAACCGAACTTGAACAAAAGAAAAAGCTCGAAATTCATTTCAAGCCGAGCTTGAGTATTACTCAACTCGCTCGGATTAGGCTCGAAAAGCTCGAATATATATATATATATATATAGAGAGAGAGAGAGAGAGAGAGAGAGAGAGAGAGAGAGATATAGAATTAGGCTGGAATACTATTAATAGTAAAACGCTCTTTTTGCTATTAAGTTTTTAACCCTTGGATGAAAAATTGTAGGGTCTGGATGATATTAGTCGGTTAGAGTTGAGTGGTCCCCACTGGGTTATAGTATTTAATCCAATGGTTAGAAATAATAAAAAGAGTTGATCCAAAGGCTAAAAAACTGGTAGCAACAATGGAATTTTGCTACTAATAGTAGCCCAGTCCAAAAAAAATCCCCCTAATAGTTTTGCCTCTCTTTAGACAAATTGTCCATACTGGAATTGTAACTAGTAGGAGGGTAGTTATATATATCTTTATTTATTTATATACATAAGAGAAAACATATGTACATTTATTTATTTTTATATTAAACATTTATTTATTTTTATATTAAAAAGTTCTCTTATGTATATAAATAAATAAAGATATATATAACTACCCTCCTACTAGTTACAATTCCAGTATGGACAATTTGTCTAGAGAGAGGCAAAACTATTAGGGGGATTTATTTATATATCTTTATTTATTTATATACATAAGAGAATACATATGTATATTTATTTATTTTTATATTAAAAAGTATATATATATAATATTTTAATTATATGTAGGCTGAGTGAGTAATCTGAGTTTAGTTAAAATTGGACTAATGTTGCTGTCCCATAAAAACAAATCTAATAGGCCAACAAAAGGGCAAAATTTTACTAAATTTACACTCTCTCTCTTTCTTTCACAGAGCTATAAATCCCTAATCTCTTTTTCTCTATCTCTCACCCCAAGCGGCTAAGTCTGAAGCCCCCCAAGTAACTAAGTAACAGTATGCGCTCGATGTTGCCTACTTTACCATTAGTTGTGTACTTGAAAAAATATACAGAATATTTTTAAGTTAAAAAAATATTGTTTATACAAAAATTTGATTTTAGTTATATATGATTGGATAGTTTAATCCAATATTTATCTACATAATTTATTTATTTTTTGACCGCATAGATGAAAAGGAATAATATGAAGATTGAAAGTGGAAGAAAAGACATGCGAGACTGAAAATATTAGATATTCAACTCATAAGTTATTTTTTTTATATTATAATACCGTATTTCATATACTTATTTTGTATTTTGAATTATTATACATATTTTTGTATCAAATTATAGATAATATTCTATACAAATTAAACTATTAATCGTTCGATGTTGAGAATTTCAAGCGGCTCGTTTAGGGCTCGAGCTCGCTCAACTTGAAATTAGGCTCGCTCGAGCTTGGCTCGAATTAATTTCAAACTGAGCTCGAGCTTAAATTTAGGCTTGAAATTAATTTCAAGCCGAATTTAAGCTGAGATTAGCTCGCTCGAGCTTGGCTCGTTTCCACCCCTAAATTTAACCCAAGATAATTTAACTGGAATAACAACGGGGGTATTTTGAATAGTGGAGAAATATACAGGCGGTATATTTGAAACAAAAAGGTAGAGGTATATTAGATATTTCAGAAATTTTTAGGGATATATAGGCAATTCTTCCATTATTGAATGCCGATCAATACAAATTTCACTGCTAGTCCATGAACTTTCAACCAAGTTTTATTTTTGTATAAATATAAACTAAATTAGCGCAAATAAGATGCATAATGCAATTAAAGGTTCACACTTGTGTTCACAATTTGTGTACCTATATTTATTCAATAAAATTTGATAGTGTAATAAATATAAGGCTAAACTATAGAAAACCCCTCTATCAACACCCATATTTTCACTTCCCCCTCCTCCCGCCCCCCTCCCGTCTTTTGAAAATCTACACTTTACCCTCTTAAAAAATAAAAAATGTTTACTTTGGCCCCCGTCGTCACTGTTCCGTTAGGGTTCTGTTTATATTCTATTTTTTATACCCAAAATACTCCTGAAACCCTTATACTTCCTCACCGACGTCCTCGGCCGCATCCCCTCGCGCTCCGCCGCCTTGCCCTCGCCCACCCCTCTATCCATGCCCACACACACGCCTTCGCCCTCCTCTATCGCCTTGCCCTTGTTCACCTCTCCGTCCACGCCCACTCCGATCTTTCTCCCTACAATCACCGAAATGGAGGGGCGGCGAGGGTGCTGGAGGAGCGGGAGAGCAGATGGAGAAAACAGAGTCGGAGTTGGGATTGAGGGAGGCGCGAAGAATAGAGAAGAAAAGGCTGCGGCTGAGGAGGAGACGAAGAGAATGAGGGGCAATTTGGTCATTTTGACAGCTTACCCCCTGTGAATATTTTTTATTTTTTAAGGGGGCAAAGTGTAGGTTTACAAAAGAAAGTGAAAAAACAGATATTGACAGAAAGATTTTCTGTAATTTAGCCTAAATATAAATACAATTTTAATATAAAATTTATAGTAAAACAAATGAAGTACATGATAGAAAATCACTTTATTCTCTTATAACATATATAGAGTTTAATTATAATGCTTTTAATAACAGCAAGTACTTTGTGCTATCAAGTTTTTCACCATTAAATTTATACCTTTGACTAATTCTACATCTTAGATCATGATATTCCATGAACCATTCACTAAATTTTAGGGGATCACTATCATTCTAACGTTACGAATGTTCGTCCAAAAACCGAAAACCTACCGGCACCAATATTTTTTGCTGTTAAAGGCATTTTAGTCCGGCTCTAATATATATTAACATCTCTTTTATCTCATATATATTAACATCTCTCTTATGAGATAAAGGTGGTTTAATTTATTAAGAGTCACATTCACATCCTTTTTTTTTTCGAATATAAATTTAAATTCGAATATATATTAAATACTAAATTTTAATGTCCATATTCATATCCCATTAAATTCGGTATCATATTTGGTCAGAGTTTTTTCTAACACATTTCGTGATCCGAGTCCACGATCAGGTCCAAACAAGCGTCACATGGAGAGGTGTACGTGTGGGGTGTGCATAAGGGGGATGGAGAGAGAGAGAGAGAGAGAGAGAGAGAGAGAGAGAGGTGTGGGTTTGGTGGGTTCTTTAAACCGTGCAGGGATGTTAAACGAGGGGAGGGGGAGGGGGAGGGCTACGTACGTACGGATCGGCGATCACAGAAGGAGACCTGCGTTTTTACCTTACCCCTAGAGATGCGATATGTGTCAGGTCTTCGTCCCATTCTGGTGCAACGGATTCGGGCGGTTCCTAAACGGATCCTATGCGTCCATCAACAATTTTTCCTCAAAACTTTATACAACTGCAACTTGTTTCTGGCACAAGTAATAAAAAATTTAATATACTTGATATTTAAAATTTTAAATTTAAAATCTAATTGGATAGCGGTTCAACCTGCAAGTAATAATAACTCCCACCGGCCTAAAATGCTATTATTAGCCGGGGTGTCACAGAACCTAAACACACATCGCTAATTTTGTCATTCATCGATCCTGACTTAGTCAGTCATTCTGACCCTGATTCAGCCAAAACGCATCTAATACTTCCGGCTGGTGAATCGGTTTTGATATCAATATGATCCGATCCGCTAGCAATAATAATTCGTTGGACCCAAACCATTAGGGTGGAGTTCTCTTATATACCTAATAACAATTCCATTCCCAACCGATGTGGGATTATTGGGGGTGTCACAAATTGTTTTATACTTTCAGTTAAGTTTTTTTTAAAAAAAATGAATGAAGTAAAAAAAAAAATTTTTCCTTAAGGACTGAGTTCGATTTTATTATGATTCTTAAATTTTAAATTTCCACGATTCAAATTACGGACTTTTAATAGTAGTATTTATTTTAGTTAAAATATAAAAAAAATTTGTAAAAATCCGTTTTAAATTTTAGGGAAAACTACAAAAAAAATCCCTATGGTTTCGTAGTTTCTCACTTTGCCCCCCTGTGGTTTAAAATGTATCAATTTGCCTCCCTGTGGTTTCTTTTTTCTCTTTTTCTTATCAATTTCATTATTTTTTTTTCTTAAATAAGTAATAAAGTTAAAATTAAAGGGTACTAAAGTGAATATTTGATAAATCTAGATGGGTATCTGAAGTTTTTTTGTATATAATTTAATGAAATATTAACGGAAAAGCTACCGAAAAAATAAAAACGAAACCACAGGGGGGCAATTTGATACATTTTAAATCACAGGGGGACAAAGTGAGAAACTACGAAACCACAGGGAGGGTTTTTGAAGTTTTTCCTAAATTTTATCCTCCTATCTTTTTAAAAAAATATCTATTTTATAGTCTTGAATTTTTAAATTGTAGCACTTAATATAACGCCAATATTATTCCTTCACTATTTCGTACATAAGTGTGATACAACCGGATAACTTATCAAGATATTTATTTTATCTTTTAAAATGGTGGAAATATATAAGAATCTTTTATTTTACCTCCGTTAAATAACTGTATAAAGTGCTTTTCTTTTTTCATCATTTTTAAGAATAAAACTTTACAGAAGTGCTTTTCTTTTTTCATCATTTTTAAGAATAAATTTGGTATATAGATAGTTACTGAGTTGTACCATATAATATATGTATGGAACAATGAAGAAAAATTAACAATGCGAGATTAAGTTCTATAATTTTAAATTTTGAGAAAATAAAATAGAGATTTTTAAAAATATATGGGCAAAATGCAGAAGTGAATATTTATAGAGAGGTTATTTGTACTTTAGCCTTTTACTTTTCATATCAAAATAAAAAGTAGGCTTTTTTTACATAAAAAAATCTATTAATTTTATGATATTGTAAGTTTGATCCATGGGCTTTTTTTGCATTTAGCCTCCTAGAAAAAATTTATTTTAAAAATAGTCCCAACAAATTTATATTTGCACTTTTGGCTCTCACCCTGCCACGCAGACGCCACGTCAGCGCCACGCGCGCGGGGCTGAGCCAGATTGTTAAGTTGAACGCGGTGAACTATTCACCGTGTCCAAACACGGTAAATAGTTTATCATGTCTAGAGAAAATACAAATATATGTATTTTTCGCAATATAAATATTGAAGTAGAATATCAGCAGCAGTCTCCATGTGCTCATGCTTGCATAGCAACTCATTGCTCATAGACGCAAGCATGTAACATTTTACCTTCATATCGTTATCAGTCCATTTATTTCTTGCAGCTCTTTGTTGAGCCGTCGAATTTTTGGGCACCGCTGGAGTCTCTGTGTCCAACACATAGGCTAGTTTCTCAGAATTGAGAACAATTCTCAAATTTCTTAGCCAATCGGTAAAATTCGGTCCAGTTAAGCGATTAGTATCGAGTATTTTGGCAAGTGGGTTAGATGCAGCCATTTTCTGCAGAAGGTTAAGATTCTAATTAGTTATGTACTTAATCATAATCCATTTGATTAGCTAGGGTCTTTAAATCTAAATGGTGCTTCCCACTAATTTGACAAATCTCCACACTCCCCGAGCGGAGAAAACGGAAACTTTATTTAAAAGTTTCTAGTAGGTATTGCGGTCCCATCTGTTTACACATTACCTCGTCCTAACAGATTCTTGGCAATGAGCAATCAACTAAGTGAACAACTCTTGTTCAATGCTTCTCAAGCAAATTGCAATCTAATCTTTGCTTTCATAAGATATAGGCCTCATCCTGACAGATTCTTGGCCTTATCTCGTGGTTAAGTTTGACCCACTGTTCATTGTGCAAATAAGAATGTCATTGAATCCTCCTCCTGACAGATCTTGGATCCAACCCCTTTCTTACCGCACAGCATCTCATGCGAATAGAATGGTTGCGGCTCCCTAATGCAACTGACCCCCGTATTCGGGTGCATCAATCAACACTAAAGAGACGCCCACACCCTACAACGGTGGAAAGCCACTAATGGGTTCATAACACTATTAACTAATATTTCATTTAGGGAGATTAGTTGTCTCATCAGTTTTAATTTATTATTAATTTACATCTCATGCAAACCATCACATCACATGCATACATACATCGCATATATAAAAATAACTACCGGTGATGATCATGGATTTTATCTTGATTCGGGCCTGAGCCACTAGGCCGGAAATCGCGTCATAATTAAGGATATTACACACAAGAAAACCTTTTCTTATTCTGCGTCTTTATCGGATTGGAGTTGATACACACAAGAAAACCTTGTCTTCCCCCTTGATCAGCATCTGGTCCAAATTTGATCCGCATCGCATCAACTCTTGAATGCAACAAATCCTCATGGAGCCTAAACTACTCTTTTTCCTTATTAATTTTACAACAATAACTTTATAACCCATAAAAGTAATGAGACACGCAGGTATCCAAATTACATAATTTAATTTGCACGCGCATGCACAAAAAAAAAATCTAATACAGGGTCCTTATTAAATTACAACAATTCACACCATCACATGATACATGCACATCACAAGGTCGCTATCCATGATCATCACCTCATATACATCACATGCATATAATATTAAATTCTCTAATTCGAATTCTAATTAATTGGGGTTTCAGATTAATTTAAAAACAAATCTTTATTTGTTTCAAGAATCGCAATTTTCGTAAAATTATTAAAAAGGATCTAATACATCTCATTTATTAAATTTTAAAATTTAAAACTAATTTAAATTGCGATTCAGTGTGCAATCGCATTTAAGTGAGCCCGCTTCGCTAAATGCGTAGTGTTTTGGTGATCATTTTGCCCTCACCGGTCATGTCCGACCAAGTTGAGTCGTGTGCCTTTCGCTTATAGTCCAACGCGTTGCACACAAAGACTGCACGCAAGCTGCTTGCCTGCATGGCACGCGCACGGACATAGCACCATGTGCATATTGTCCATGCACATTGCGGCGTACCACATGCAATCAAAAGCCCATGCCATGATCTAATTAATTAGTGCTACTATGCACATATTTCATGGCCATCCTAATTAAAGAGACCACATGTAAGGCATTAAAGTTTAATGTGTGCATGTATGTCATCAACATGACGAATTCATGCAAGCGCTTCTTGCACGTTGCATCCATCTCGGCCGCATGCCGAGTGCCATGGCCGCGTGAATAGCGCATCGTGCGTCGGTTTTAATTAACGTTCCGAAACAATCAAAATTGTTCAAAAATAATCCTCATTATCTTGATTTTGATCGTTTCGAAAAACCCAATTAACATCGAAAAAGAGACTAGATCTAAAACAAACGACGAGGGTGTTTCTGATACCACTGTAAGAAAATCATGTGTACGCAGCGGAAGAAAATAACACAATTAAAAATTTTCTTGAAAACCAAAGAACATCTCGTGTTTCGTTTTAGATCATTAATAATATATCTAATTGATCTAATCAAATAGGATCTATTTTATTTTATTTTACCTCGCGCGGGTCGAGATCACCGCGAAGTCGACAATCGTTGTTAAAATTTGTTCATCCTCGATTAGCCACGCACACGCCCGGCCTCTACTCGCGTCCACACGAAATCATGCCCTTGATCGAATTAGACGACCACTTCGATCCGTGATCTGATCACGAATTAATTCTTGCATCGACTTGAGGATGATGATTCAATCTTCTTGATGTGCTAGCAACCTTTTGAAGATCGAAACCGATGGATTAATTTTGGAGGACTTAAGGAAGAAAGAGGATTGACGGCTAGAGTTTTGTATTTCTCTTGCATTAATTTTCCATTCATTTTAATATGTCATATGACATATATTTATAATGAGAAAACCCTAAGCCTAATCTTAATTCTAACCGAAATCTTATTCCGATTGGATTATCCATTAACCAACAAGTTGGTTATGATATTAACAGAATCCGAATCCTAATCCTAATTCTAATTCGATTTGTGTGTAACATTTACACATAAGTCCTTATATTATTTACTGACGATTAGTAAATACACCATGCAACCTTTACACATAAATACCTCTAATTTACAATAATTGCGAATTAGTCCTTTTGCTAATAAATTAGTAAACTTTAGTATTTAACTATATTATAATTGCAATTAATCCAACCAATATAAACTTCTTTTATCGTCTCCTAAATATCAATCATGCGCGATTTCTTATATGTGTGACCTAATAGATGCAATTCTGTCTGGTAGTGAGATATGATGCGATCTCCATCTACATCATCATCGAAACTCCTTTCAATGGCTCAAACTCTTTTGATTCTACCCTAATAGAATAATTTATTATTAATAATTATTTCTATTGGTTCCCACAATCCACAAGTGACGCCTAGCAGCATGTAGTGGCAATCCAGTCAGAAGTGAATATTGGATTGAACCTCTAGGTGCAGTTACCGTACAATACAATCCTTCTATCACATAGTTCCAACTGAGTAGAGGTCATGGAATATTCGTCAAACCCCATCACCCATCATATGACAAATTTGATAGGACAGAAACTCTTATGGTTACTCTTGGAAACCTCTTTCCATACACCATATTACCCCGGCCGAGAATTTCTGAGCTTTGCCTTACAAATAGAATAGAACTAATTATCTCTCTACCGAGAGCGATAGATCCCCTATAAACACACACCCATTCCTAATATGAACTGACTGCGGCCAACATATACTACTAAGACCCATGGCTAGGATCAAAGTTTGTTGCATAGTCAAACTACGGTAGCCTCACATTGAATGGTCGTAGTGTCGTAGGTCTAAGGATCAGTTGTACCACTGCAACATCGAACCAGTTACTGACGAATGAGTAGACATCCATGTAACTGTTCGTAGTTGGTCACGCTCAGTACCCTTGTTCTCCAACAACAACCTGCATGTTCGCTCCAGTGTCCCCACACTGATGACTCGAGATTCGTTATCCCAAAAGGGAAGCGGCACACACATCAATATTACCGGATCAATCATCGTTCCCATGATGATCCTCCGATTGAGAGCATTTATGAATTAATCACGAATAATATGTATCTCAAATTCTCAACTCTTGAGAATACATATTATCATCTTATTAATTCAAAGGACGATTCATGGACACATTTAACATGAATGAAATAAAAGGCCCAATAATAAAGATTAACTACAAAAATATGTCCCATAAAAAATAAAATGCGTCAGCCTGATAGGCTTCTAGGGCATACAACTAACATAGGGATGTCAATGGGTATGGATACCCGAAATATTATCCGAAGCCAAACCTGAATAAATTATTTATATACATAATTTATTTTTATTTATTTATGCAATATATAAAATACTTAATAATTTTAATCCTTTAGATCTTCATCCAACGGTATGGATTTTTAAAACCCGCCGAGTTCGGGTCCGAGTTCGAATTTCGGGTTTTTGATCGGGTATGGATATGGGTATGGATTTTTAAAACCCATCGGGTTTGGATCCAGGTTCGGATTTTAATTTGATTTTCGAGTTCGGGTTCGGATTTTTGAAAAGGAGAAGAAGAGGAATATAAATATGAAACACGGTGAACCATTCACCGTGTTTGAACACGGTGAACCATTCACCGTGTTACCGTGTTCAAACACGATGAACCATTCACTGTGTTCAACTTGTTGCCAAGCAGGCTCCCAGCCCGCCCAAGTGGCGCTTGCGTGTCGCCTGCGTGGCAGGGATAGGGCCATATTTGCAATTACAAATTTGTTGGGGCTAATTTTAAAATAAAATTTTTCTAGTAGGCCATTTGCAAAAAAGCCCTTGATCCATCTTTCTGAAGAATTTGGTCCACAGTTTTAGAAATTCCAACAAATCGCCTCTTTGCCCGATGTATGTATACAATATCTAAATTAAACCTTTTTTTTTTCTGTGCACTCCAGTATCTTGAGGAAAAATAGTGTAATACTAGTGTAGAAAACCGCGCGATGCATCGGATATAATCATATTTGATTAAATTTAATAATATAAAAAATACTTTAAAATTTTTAGAATAGAATTATAATTCAATGAAAAACAACGAAAAATGAAAAAAACTATAGGAGAAAAAAATTTGTTACATAAAAATTGGACCCCTTTGTACCCTCATTTAGGAAATTCCCTACTAACACCGACAATTTCGTGAAGTACTATAGTGCCTTCAACCCCTTTTCGGCAAGTCCGTATCTTAGCCGATATTTCTCCTCCTCCGAAGCCATTAGAGGAGAGGGATACACACCCTTTGCATAACTATACATTACAAATTTAAGTGGTCGAGATCGAGGGAGAAGGGTTGGGGGCTAGGGTTAGAATTCGACTCCCCCGACGTTGACAGTGAGGGCGAGGGCGGCGCGCCTGTGGGGCTTGAGGTTGGAGCGGACGTAGTAGGCGAGGTCGTTGTCGAGGACGCTATATGCCGTGCCCACGGGCTCCTTGTAATATACCAAATTTCCGAGTTACGATGCTAACTTTGATCGAGTTGATCAAAGTGAGGCACGAGCTTGATATGGGTCGTCCCCGAGTTGCTTTGGAGGTGTGGGGATGGCTAGAAGTGAGTTTCGAGGTTGTTTAAGTGTTTTCGGTGCAAACCCAGCGCGAAAATGGACCCCGGAACACTGCTGCTGTCAAAGTGCAGAAGTGGCATTGAGTACCGGTACCAGAGCAATACAGTACCGGTACCCAATTACGGTGTGTTGACACAGCTCTCGGGATCCGGACTATGAGAGGCTGTGTACCGGTACTGGAATCGTGTACTGGTACTGTGTTGTGAACAAAGATTGCGTAGCCTTCAGATTGGAAGGCTGGTACCGGTACAGTGTGTATGGTACCGGTACTAGGAGCTTCGCGTACCGGTACTCCAACCCTAGTACGGGTACCCAGTCTGCGAGGGACTAAAATGTGAAGGTTGAGAGTCAGTTCTTAGGGGGGCTTATTTACAATTGTTGAGGCCTATATCAATACCCCAACTCTACACCTATACTTCCCATGCAGAGAATGCTTCGGTTCTTCCTCTTCCTCACCTTCTTCTCCTTTTCTCTCTAGAAGCCTTCCTCCAAGGTGAAGATTGAAGGAAATTTCAAGATGGAAATTGGGGGGTTTTGGTGGAGAAGAAGCTCTTGGTCAAGGGGAATTTTGTGGAGCAAGAACCTAAGGTAGGTTTCTTATATCTCTTGGTTAGGGTTTGGTTTAAATTCCATAATTTGTTGGTTTTCAAGTTTCTTGAATTTCTAGAGCTTGTTATATGCTATGAAATCCTAGAAAGGTTGTGTTTTGGGGGATAATGTATGAACCCTAGAGTTAGAAATGGGATTTTGTGAAATGAGAGATCTAACATGGGTTTGATCTCTTGTAGTCATAATTGAAGTGTGAACCGACGCGTTGGGAGGCTCGGATCGAAGTTCCAACGAGCCTACGTCGAGCTATTGAGGAAAATTCTCATTTTGGCTTCGTTTGTCGTGGGTCGAGAGAAGGCGGACGTCTATAAATCGCGGGAATTGGTTTCTCGTTCTCCGGCATCACTACAAGGTGGGTGGTGCTATCCAAAGTCTTCGAATGACCTATTATGTCTTTGTCACGTTCTTGAGCATACATGTATATGTATAGTGAATTCATGCATTGTGGGGTAATGCTATCATGTGGCTAAAATGTGAGTAAGCTTGTATACTTCCAATGTAGAAAACATATGGAATGAAAAAGGATCATGACATAGAAACCCTATGAATGTATGAACAAAGTACTGGACTATATCAATAGTACACAAAGTGACATTGTGACTAGATGGATCGGTTAGCACTTGTGTTAGGCCATGACAATAGTAAACAAGGTGGCATTATAACTAGACGAATTAGTTAGCATCTAGAATTGGAAATGCTAAACAAAGAGAACTTTGTAAAGGTTGTGGCATGGTATCCTCCAAGTGAGGATTGGATTATACTCATAGGTAGTTTGAATGCTTGAGGGTGGTTGCTTCACCTCAAGCGGTGAGCTCCAGAGTGTCATCAACTGGGTGGTAGCGGAATTCTCCCTAGCAGACGGTCGTAGTGGTATTCTCCCCAACAAAAGAGATTTGGTTTGGTGAGTTAGGTTTAACCAAATGGTTAACCAAGCGGATTGGGTAAAGGTAAAAGAGCATGCATGCATCATGAGTATATTATCTCTATTCAGTTTTGTACAAGTATTGTAGTAGTATTAGTCTGGTTTGCTATCTATTTCCTTTCCTACATATGCTTAAGTAGACCTAGTGGGTAAGTTAGCGAGGTCGGCATCCGAACTCACTGAAAACTTTTATTAGTTCTCACACCACCAACCTTGCAAATCCTAGCGCGAGCGGGGCGGTCGAGAATCGTGGCAAGGGCATCGCGCCCTGGATAGTGGGCCTCCTTTGAGTATAGCTGTGTACCCTTTTGGTTTCATCTTTTGTACTTGATGAACTAGACTATGTAAAGGCAATGATGTATGTACTTGAAGGACATGTGATGTAAATTTGGAAATTAATGTATATATTAAACTTTGTATTTTGTTTGAAGTTGCAAGATACAATGACTAGTTAGTTTACTTTCACTTATGTTGTTTCTTGCCCTAGTGCAAGCCATGTATAATATAAGTTCTTCTTGGGGGAATTTATTATACATGTTGTTGTTGTATGGAGCCTTGGGCGGATAAGGGAGGTTCTGTTCGTTCGGTGTCTATGGACGTGCCCGAACCGACCAAATTGGCGGTCGTGGGGCGTGACACTCCTCGGGCAATGCCTCTTAGAAAATAGAAACTAATGAGGTGGGAAGTTGAAGTAGCGACATTACAGAGAAGGAATTAATGAGACGGAAAGCCAAAGAGGCATACGCTACGGGGAAGAAATTAATGAGATGGAAAGCCAAAGAGGCAGATGTTACAGGAAAGGAACTAATGAGATGGAAAGCCGAAGAGGCAGACATTACGAGGAAGGCGAGCGGTCGCAATGATTGGAGAGTAGAAATTTTGAGAATGAGAGACTATGGTGCTGCCACGTGGCAAAAGCTTATGAAAAATAATGTATGTGTATAGATAGATTGTTTTTATCTTCTTCTACTGCTTCTTCTTCTTTCTTCTTATCCTTTCTACTAGAGAGGTCCCACACGCATTGCACTGAGACACACATCCCCTTCGTATGCGACAGTGTAGAACCTTGCACTCAATCCGAAGCAGCATAAAGCTGCAGTAGGGTGAGGCTTGAACACACCAGTGTTAGCCCCTCCTCCAAAGCTGGCTTTGAAGATTAGATCACTAGAAATCCCCAAACTAGACATGTGTGACGAAAAGAAATGAGAGGAAGAAGAAAGAGAGGAAATGGAGAGATGACATGAGAAATGAATAAGAATAGTAATGGTGGTGGTAGTAGGAATAAGAATGTTGCACTATTTAAAATTTTTATTGAGAAATAATAAAAATATTGCACTAATTTAAAGATTTATTGTACTATTTGATCATATGTTAGACTACTTAGAAATATGCTGTTCTATTTACATTTCTATTGTACTATTTCAAATTGTGCAAGTTAATCTCTATTAATGTTGTAACATTTTTATCTTTTTTTATTCTTTATACTCTTATTTTTCTTCTTTATTTTACCTCCTTCAAGTACACACAATTACTACGGGGAACTCCCCCGTCGCGCTCAGCGTTGATCATGTAAGAAATTATCGGCCCAACAGAGAAAAGCAATGGAAAAATAATTTTGCAATTTAAATTTTTCGGAAGTCAAATACATATCATATGAAAAACTGAAAACCAAAAATCACTCCAGTGACGGCAGATCGTTCACATATTACTGCGCAAAAATTAAATCGAAACAAAACTCTTATATTTAAAGATCTTATTGTGAACCAATTAAGATTTTTTGATCTACATTATGGTTGATGCCGTATGCTTCAATCATTGGTCTGATATTCTAACATAGTTGTGCACATGTTCGCCCTCTATGCGTATACACACGAAATCGTGTATATCCAACCGATCTTTATCTCACAAAACAGCCGAGTTGCAAACTATGTGGACAATGCTAGCAGTTCCTTCATGATTCATAAGTCGATGAAGTGTATAGATGCTGATTGAAGAAAAACACGTGCATGGGAGAACATTTGGAAGAAAGATTGATTTTATATGTATATACATCAAAAGCCACCATCATAATAAGCATCTAATTATAATTAACTAAAGTGCATAGCACACTTTACATAGAGCTCTACTCCATGACTAGACTTTTTTTTTAAAGCTCATATATGGAGGTATACATATGTAACAATGCACACACACACACACACACACACACACACACACACACACACAGGGATGTAAAACGGGCTGGGTGGCCCACGCATGAGTACGGGCCGAGCCCAAGCATGGCACGAGTATTGTAGAATCTGTGTCGGGTCGGCCCCACCCAACATCATGGGCCGTGTTGGGCCAATCAAACTAAGCTCGTCGGCTTGGCACTGCATAGCCCATTACGAGCCTGGGCCGATAGTTTGGCCCCCGGCCCACATGGGTCGTGCCTACCGTGCAATGCTTATTTTGGCTTTTTAACCCCATATTGTAGGGTGGATCTCGAAAGATATGAAAGATCTCCCTCCAAGCCGTAAAACCAAAAGCTCTACTCTCTCTCTCTCTCTCTATCTATCCAAGGGATGGAATGTCACGCCCCAGGGTCCCTTTTTGAAAGCCGATTCGAAATCGGATTATCTTTATAAATCAGAGTAAGCGAAAAACTGTCAATTTTTTTTTTTATTAAACCCTTGACCGCTAAGAGTGCAACAGAGTCGCCACAAATATAAAAAATTCTCGAAAACAAACGGATAGAGTTTTTCCCTGTATTTGCACGGCGTAGCATATAGTACAATTGTCAACCGTGACCTCCACTCACACAAACAACAATCACGAGTCACAAAGATTATCATTTCACATCATACAGCTAGCCGTCCTTAATCGCAACCATTCCACATCAAATTCACATTCATTCCTACTAGTTGAAAGTGCCTCCCACATGAAGGCTTCACTTTAAAATTCTATTTTTTTTTCAAAAATTCACAAAAAGTCAAAAAACCACTTTGAAAACCGTTTCCCACATAAAAACCTTTATTTTGAAAACACTACCACGAAGAGTAGAAAACAATATTTTGAAATCCGAATCCAAAGCCATATGTGTCCAAATCCACGAGTATCCAAAACATGAGTATCCAAAACTCATACATACATCATCCAAAACATCAAGTGTAAACCACCAACTGAACCACAAGTAGATATCTAATAACCAATGTAGTGTAAGATTTATATTATCCACTAACATCTATCTGATACTATGTATGAAGTAATCAAAAAGGTATACCGCAGATCGGGACCTCTATGACCATCCACTAGCTACGGCCTCACGCTGCATCCCAACCAATCTCACCCGCATCACCTCAAAAAAGGTGGGGGGATGAGAACATGTAAACATGTCTCTCCCTCCTAGTGGGTACCATAAGCCGACGAAGGCAAACTGTACCCATCGGCAGAAGGAGGGGTAAATAGCAGTAATAACAAGTAAATTTGGGCATGATAATAATAAATAGTATCAATCAGTAATCACCAAAGAAGCTACTACTGTAAAGTGAGATAATAAAGTGACGACCAACTATAATCAATAGTCAAACTAGTGCAATAGCATGATAACTGAACCGAAAACAACCGTAGTAATGGTATGAATAACCGCTACTGCAAAAGAGATAGAGAAATGACTACGCGTCAACTGCAATTGATAGTACAAGTATACCCAATCTATACGGCCGTGTCAGTCTAAGGACCTCAGGCAAACCACAACCCCTTAATCTAGCATATAACCCTAGCAAATGACTGCTGGGCTCACGGGTTGGCAACCAACTACTTTTTCGAAAAAGAACACCTTCCTAGGGGGATCAGACCGTTGGTGTTCGTGAAATGCTGTCGAGTTGTGGCGATCGATGCAAATATGATTAATGGCTAACCATCAGGGAATAGCTGACAATCACGGCTCCTCGGGGCATACCGACCAATAGGTCATTGAATTGTAAGGCTTCGTTTGGTTTGGAAATTAGTAGGAACTAGTTATACCGGGAATGGGTACAAGTATGGATTTTTGTAAGAATAAGGATATTTTTTTGTTTGGATGAAAATGTGAGTATAAGTTGGAACTAGAAAAATTGTGCTTGGATTGTTATTGGTAATAAGAGGAATAGTTGTTAGTTATAAATAGAAAATAAAGATATTACCCCAATAATTAAATTTAAAAATTTGAAATTAAAATTTAAAATTTTAATTTTAAATATCAAATTTTAAATTTAAGACCAAATTTAAATTTCAAAGATATAAAATAGCAAATTTAAAATTTAAAAACTAAAAATTTAAAATTTAAAATTTAAAATTTAAAAATATCAAATTTAAAATTTAAACTTTAAAATTTATAATTTTAAATTATAAATTTAAAATTTAAAATTTTAAAATTTTAAATTTTAAATTTAAATTTAAAATAAAAATCTCTCTCTCTCTAGCTGCGAAGCAAAGAAATTGATCGCAAGTGAATGATGCAATCAAAGGGCTCGATCTGAATCACAACCTTGGTGATAACAATGCTCTGAGAGTGATGGCGATAGTGATGATCGGATCACCTCCTCGCCATTGATCGATGTTAACAGGGATTGGTGTTAAGGGTCATTGAAGTGGAGAGATGATGATGAACAGGAGCTTGGCGAGGAAGAAGAAGACCAGGTATAGAGAGAGAAAAAGAGGGAGAGAAAAAGGTAATTTCAAAGTTTATTTGATCTACCCGTTTTCAGTTACAATGCTGGCTATTTATAGGTGCTCCTAAGGCTCTATTTGCAATTTGTGTTAATGTTGTGGACCAATCTGAAATTTAACAATTGTGGCAATAGCTTGAGTGGGCTCCTTGTCGCATGGGCCTGGGCCTTCATCAAGTGGCGCAACGATAAGCGAATTTCGGATCCGCAGTCGCGTAATATCCATTATCACTCAATCCACACCGACTGGAAGAAGACTCAAGAGACCCCTTCGATTCTTCTGCCATTCTCTCGTAAATCACACCAGCACCCATCCTTTCCTACTACAAAGCTCACCTACCCCTCCCCTACCTCCTCCTTCTCCGACGGATAGCACGAGGACCTAGTGGAGAGTGGTCCGGTGAAGCCAACACCGACTTGAAGAAGGGTGATCCGGCGAAGTCATCACCGGTTCAGAAGATTTACTCCGGATTCAATACAGTCCCACTAACTCACCCCTTTTATTATTTCCTTTTATTCCCGTCGTCTTATTCCTTCTTCTTCTTTTTTTATACACAGGTGTTACAGTCCCCTCCCCTTAGGACGATCCCTGTCCTCAGGGTCGAATTCTGAAAATTACAGCCTGAGAGTCTGAGGATCCTCCCAAGTAGCCGATTCCGGGGGTAGATTGCTCCATTTGACTAGTACCTCCTTTGCGATACCTCGACCTCGTTTAATGGCTCTCTCAGCCAACACTCCCTCGGGTTTAGCCAGCAGTTGCCCTTCTTTTCCAACCACGGGTACCCCCTTTGTGACCTTAGGGTGGATTAGAGATCCTTCAGGTAATCTTAACTTGTATGCGACTTGCCCCACGCGTGATATAATTTCGAAGGGTTCGTAATATCGAACAGCTAGTTTAGGATTTTTCCGAGAGGCCACGGAAATCTGCCGATAAGGTTGAAGTTTCAAATATACCCAGTCCCCCACAGAATAGTCCTTTTCCTTTCGATGTTTATCGGCTTGTTGTTTCATTCGATTCTGAGCTATTTGTAGCCGATCCTGGAGGTTAAGTGGTGCCATTCCATAAAGAGCCTGATAGACTGTCATTCCAAGAGAGGAATGATAGTTAGTATTGTACCACCACTCAATTTAGGGCAAATAGAGTGATTCCACTTGCTTGGATGCTCGGAACACAGACATCGTAAAAAAGTCTTGGAATGACACCCTATCAGGCTCTTTATGGAATGGCACCACTTAACCTCTGGGATCGGCTACAAATAGCTCAGAATCGAATGAAACAACAAGCCGATAAATATCAAAGAAAAAGGAGTATTCTGTGGGGGACTGGGTATATTTGAAACTTCAACCTTATCGGCAGATTTCCGTGGCCTCTCGAAAAAATCCTAAACTAGCTGCT
Organism: Ananas comosus; assembly: GCF_001540865.1. NCBI lineage: Eukaryota > Viridiplantae > Streptophyta > Magnoliopsida > Poales > Bromeliaceae > Ananas > Ananas comosus. Next base: position 2,539,953 of record NC_033631.1, on the reverse strand, counting down.
CGATATTACGGACCCTTCGAAATTATATCACGCGTGGGGCAAGTCGCATACAAGTTAAAATTACCTGAAGGATCTCTGATCCACCCTGTGTTTCACATCTCCCAACTTAAACGAAGTCCTACCACGAACAATAAGGTCACAAATGGGGTACCCGTGGTTGGAAAAGAAGGGCAACTGTTGGCTGAGCCCGAGGGAGTGTTGGCAGAGAGAGCCGTTAAACGAGGTCGAGGTATCGCAAAGGAGGTACTAGTCAAATGACGCAATCTACCCCCGGAATCGGCTACTTGTGAGGATCCTCGAACTCTCAGGCTGCAATTTCTAAAATTCGACCCTGAGGACAGGGATCGTCCTAAGGGAAGGGGACTGTAACACCTGTGTATAAAAAATAAAAAATAAAAAAAAGGAATAAGACTACGGAAATAAAGGGAAATAATAAAAGGGGTGAGTTAGTGGGGCTGTATTGAATCCGGAGTAGATCTTCTGAACCGGTGATGACCTCGCCGAATCACCCTTTTTCAAGTCGGTGTTGGCTTCACCGGACCACTCTCCACTAGGTCCTCATGCTATCCGTCGAAGAAGGAGGAGGTAGGGGAGGGGTAGGTGAGCTTTGCAGTAGGAAAGGATGGGTGCTGGTGTGATTTACGACAGAAAGGTGTAAGAATCGAAAGGGGGGTCTTGGAGTTTTCTTCCAGCCGGGGCGGATTGAGCGATAATGGATATTACGCGACTGCGGATTCGAAATTCGCTTACCGTTACGCCACTTGATGAAGGCCCAGGCCCATGCGACAAGGAGCCCACTCAAGCTATTGCCACAATTGTTAAATTTCAGATTGGTCCACAACATTTAAACAAATTGCAAATGGAGCCTTAGGAGCACCTATAAATAGCCAGCATTGTAACTGAAAACGGGTAGATCAAATAAACTTTGGAATTACCTTTTTCTCTCTATACCTGGTCTTCTTCCTCCTCAAGTTCATGTTCATCATCATCTCTCCACTTCACTGACCCTTAACACCAATCCCTGTTAACATCGATCAATGGCGAGGAGGTGATCCGATCATCACTATCGCCATCACTCTCAGAGCATTGTCATCATCAAGGTTGCGATTCAGATCGAGCCCTTTGATACATCATTCACTTGCAAATTGTGATGTTCTAAAAACATCACAGTTTGCTTCTTCTTTGATGAGCCAACGATTTGCTCGAACCTGGCCAAAGCCAACAAATCTTAATAGCAAATTTCGAGTAGAAGATCTTGTTGAAACAATTACCCTGGACACGATGTTGGTGGTGGAATTTTCGATTCTTCCCACGTCATGTGAGGTGAAAGTAGTAGACCTTAATGTGGGTAGGTTAGAAGGCCTGCTTGGCCATATTCATGACCACGACTATAACCAGTACCACCATAATTCAATATCAGGAAAAGAAGTAAGAAACAAAGGACGACAATCTAGCTGCCAACAACTCGTGGCGGAAAAGGTGGAGATGGGATAACGTGACCATCTAATGTAACCGCCCTTACTATTTTTTGACCATTTACCGTACAGATTTTTACTTTTTGTCTATTTACTTTTTGTTTATTTACTTCACAGAATTTTGAGCCACACTACTCATTCTAATCGTTAGTTATCCTCGATAGTTCTTTAGAATATGTCATGGATCTTCTAAAATTGATTCTATCAAGAAGAAATTGACATGAGTTTTGACTTAAGAGTAAAATATTTTGTTAGAATTGCCTTTTTAAGATGCACTTAGCTTTTTAAGATGCATTTTGCTTGAATATTAAAATAAAATATAGTGATATGAGAGCAAATTTAAATGATATAAAAACTTATCTATGTTCATATGAATCAGATGTTTCATATGAATAAATCAAAATACAAACCTCCTTTCATCTTATTCAACTTAATTAGCATATAATTATAACCATCCTTCCCATACTGTCCCCCCCCAAAAAAAAAATCCCAAAAAAGGTTTTTTTTATAATACCAACACAAAGAGAAACAAAGTAGCTTCTCAATGCTGAGATAAAGAACGAACTTGCAGTTTTGGCACAACATTACATGGATTGTATCCTTTTATATCGAACCACGGCGCTTTCAATTAATTAGGCATGCTTTACGCATGCAACTTCACGAGAAGAAGCAAATTTACAAATGGTAGCCTACGACTAATTAATTATCCTTCGTCCTACATAATAGGCCAAGAAAAATTGGTCATGCATGTTTAATGCTTACATTTTTTTGGATTGAGGCCCAGATGCCTGACACTTTAGTTAACTTTATTTTACCTAATGAATGAATCGGATAGCACGCTATATTTTTCTCCAAAAAAAAAAAAGTCATGCAAGTTTCATGCTTCACTAAGTTTCACAGCAAATTTTTCTAACGTTTTGGATAGACCCATTGCATTGTAGATCAATCAAGATATTCACAGTGCTCTTGCATTTGAGTATTTTATGGGTCAAATAAAAACTATTATGCCCTAATCATCTGTTTGTTTGGGTGAAAGTGGAGAGAGGTGAAGTCGCTATTGACCGTAAATGACTATTTTTATTGTTTGGTTTCTGTAATAAAGATACAACCAAAACTCGACTTACCCAAAACAGTATAATGAATTCATTGGAGAGAGATGTAGGGAAAAAAATAATAAAATAATATAATAGGTAATGCTAGCTATATTTAAATATAATTGATTGTGGTACTAATTACTCTTTTATTTAGTTTGTACGTTAAAAATGTGACGAAAATTGATTATGTAAATTTTAGTATCTCTTTTATTTTGTTTACACATTTAAAATATGATGAAAATGAATTTGTTGAGTATTAATATTTCTTTTACTCTATGACTTTTTCTGTTGTATTATTATAATTTGTATATGAAAAAAATAATTTAGTTTTTTAATATTGGTAAATGAAAATTACTTGAACTATCGAGTATTTGGAATTAGCTACCCAACCTTTCCAAATTTTGGTTTTATACCTAGTCTTTCAATTTGTTTGATTTGAGCCAATTAAGTACACTTTGGATTTAAAGTTTGAATACGTGATTTTATCTTTACAAATTTAGTTAATTAGTATATTTTATGCAATTCTCACAACTATAAATTCATTAAAATAAATATTATCTTAAACTTTTAAGGGTTAAGTGTCGTTGATTGACTTAAATCAAACAAATTGAAATGTTGAAAAGTAAAATCAAAATTTTAAAAGATTGGGTGGCCAAATCCAAATGGTTATCACAATAATAATAGTTGAGTATATAGGCAAATGCTTGTTACAATTATTTTAATAGTTACTCAAATCAATATAAATTAGTACATCATATTTATCAAAAAAATTACATTAAAAATTTAAATTTTAAAAAAAGTAAATTAATTTGTTTTATATTATTAGAAAATATCTACCGTATTCTAACCCAAATTTAAATTATTACTGTTGACAATAATTATATAGATCTATTTCTTTCCTTTTTGTGTACATTGAATAATTCTGTTTGCTTCTTGAATTCTCATGAATCCAAAATTTAAATATGTATTTTAAACTAAAAGTATCAAAATTTTAATCACTTTTAATTCAAAATTTAAGATTTAATTTTGATCTAATTTAATTAAAATTTTTAATTATATTTATATTTGATATCCAAAATTAAATTTAATTCATTATTTGAACTCAAATTTAATTTTTATTTAAAAATTTATAATTTAAATTTAAATAATATAATTAAATTTTAACTATGAATTTAAGATAAAATAAAATGTAAAATAAATAAGTTTAAAATTTAAATATATCTTTATAATTAAATTCAAATTTGATTGTTGGTTGCAATCAATAAAAATTAATATAACAACTATCATATCTGTAGATAGTACAAAAAAATCCAAAATATTATTAAAAAAAAAGAAATGAATATAAATATTTAATAAAAAGTAAAGATTATCCGGTCGTTAGAAAAAAAAATGAAAGCTTAGTTTGTTACGTTATTTATTTTGCCTACGAAAAAAGATGTGTTTTTAAAATATGTGTTTTTAAGTATAATTATATAAATAATTGTAGTATTCTGATTTTTTTTTTATTGGTTTTTTTGCAAGTTTTGAGTTGGTAAGTTGGGTGGATGGAATGCACGTGCACTAACCCCCCCCCACCACCCCCCCCCCCGATGCATACTTATCACTCAGGTTGTACATCTCTCTAAATTATTTCTTCTTCTCTCTCCCTCTAGCGATTGTGAGCAAGGAAGGGTTCGTGTGGAGCATTTCGTCGTCGTACGTCATCGCGCTGCGGAGCCGTCCGAGCATACGTGCGTCGCCGTAGTTTAGCGAGGAGGCCGGGCGAGGGAGTGTTTTCGCGTTCTCGACGCCGTGCCAGAATTGGAGTCGCTGGTTGAGGTGGTAATTTCTCATTCCTCATGGATTCTTTCTTACTTCAAGCTTCATGAATCGAGCTCGAGGTGCTGTTTTCACTGATTTCCAGCGTCGACCGTCGCGTTTCGGCTCCCTCTCGACGTAGGAGCATCGGATTTCGACGAGACTTGGTTCGTTGGATTCAGGACTTCGAGAGAAATCCACGAAGCCCCTACTTGCTGGTTTTGGTGGAGGTTTTATTGGTCGGAATTATTCTCTTCTCTGCTGCTGTTTTTGAGCAGAATCGGTGTCATTTTGGATTTTACGTGTAGAGTTTGCGGAGCGTGATTTCTGGCCTTTGGAGGTTTGCGGATTGATCCAGCAAGGTGTTCCTTTGCTTCAGGACGTCTCACTGCTGGGATTAGCGACTAAGGTGGGTTAATCATCGGCTTATACTCCTAAGTGCGCAATAGTCAACATGTGTAATTTTCAGATTTTGTATAGTTTACTTTAGCTCGAATTCATGGATTTTGTTATAGATAGCAAATCTGAATTTGGAGCATGTGGTATTAAATTGAGTAGTTTATACATGTTGGATTTGGAATTGAATTAGGAGAAACTTGCGATTTGGACTTGTCACAGTGTTTAAACTGCCTGATTTAGCTCTAGGAGCCGTTATAAAATTATACTGTCGCAGTATCTTCGAGACGAGTACTTCAGGTAGTTTAGAATATATTTACACTCGTGCTGGTGTGCCCGAGTGGATTTTTACAGGGTCGTTCAGGTTGTTCCGGACTGTTTGGGTGCCGTCAGGGTTGACGTGGACCCGTATCGCCTTTTTGGCGTCAGATTGTGCTGAGGGCACGTTACCTGTTGGTATTAGACCAGTTTGAGTTGGTCACTTGACTTTGGCTTTTCAGAGCCTGATTGAGCTCGACAGAGATACGCCTGCATACTCGGTTGGATAGCGCCACGAGTGCACTCCGGAGTCATGGCTTTGCTTTCGGGTTGGTGTCGCTCATCGCAGTGCGACTTACTCTCCACGGCAGTTAGTGTGGATAGAGCACTGATAGTCGCAACGGGGTAGGGACGGGTGTATTCACAGTCCCGGGGACGGGTATGCTTACAGTCCCGATTGGATTGGGTCAGATTTGATATTTTCCTACAGTTGGTTAGTGTAGAGCATGATAGTGTAGTGATCGATAGCGGTAGAGTTACTTCCTGCTTTTCTGACTACTCTCGCTCCCTTCTGTAGACTTAGTGGGTGGACCGATGTTGTTTTGGGCGGTACCCACTGAGGACTACTTGTTTTTACAGTAGTTCTCACGCCCAGTTGTTACCCATGTTTTTGCAGAGCCACAGGTTTCGGCTGCAGCGCCTTCCGCGGATCAGGATCGAGGCAAGGGCGTCGCGAGCTAGAGCCCTACCCGACTGACAGAGTTAGAGGCACCCTACTGCAGATAGTTGTTTTACTTCGAGCTTATATACATAGTACTTAACTCGCCAGTGCGAGTAACGCTGTATTTTGGATTTGGACTATATATATGAAACTCAGTTTGTTTAGCTTCTGTTTTCTCTAGCAGCTCTCTACTACTGTTCGTAGTAATGTTTGATTTACAGGTACAGCTGTCGCTTCGTATACAGGAAAATTTTCTTTGTATACGGCGGATTTGTCGGCGTGCCCAGGGAATGAGACATCCGGAGCGTGACAATAATAATAATAATAATAATAATTCTCAGCGCCATACCCTCTCTCTCTCTCTCTCTCTCACACCTCGTGGGCAACTTCGAATTACCCTTTCTCCTCCGCAGTTGCTTAATGGATTTGGGACAAATTCTTTTGGCTAACTTATAAAATCTTTCTTATACTTTGGTGCAAGTCTTAATTTTTCTACATAAATGGGTATATTAAATATTTTATATATTTTATTATTATTTCAATTAGATCTAATTATATAGGATAATTAATTATTAAATTCACGTATAAAATTTTGTGAAAAAAATTATAGATTATCTTTAAGTAATGCAATAGAATCGTATGAATTGAATAAATTGCTCAATGAACTATCAATTTTTAATTTGTCAATTTGATAATTTTTCTGAATTTATTTGGGATTTTAATAAAGTATAGAATGATAATTGATATAATTTTTTATGAAAGGGTAATTGAGATTGGGGATAAAATGCAAGGGGCTTTCATAATTTAGCCAAAATTTTAGATAAAATTGTGTAGAACTTTTCTAAACTATTGACAAATTTGAATTTATTATCCGAACTTTTAAAATTTTAATTTACCATCTAATCTTTTCATTTGTTTGATGGCCAATTTGTATAAAAAATTCACAAGTTTTGAGCTTTTGCAAAACTGGGCTGCTATTTTTGATTTTGTAGATTCGGACCGCATTTTTAGAAAACTAACCAAAATACCCTTATTCCTTTCTCTCTCTCCTTTTTTTTCTCTCTCTTTTTTTTTTTCTCTTTCCGAAGAGAGAGGCGGAGGCAAAGGCGACCTTGCCTGTGTCTGCGCACCACCCGCCCTTTTTGCCTCCGACTCCACCAAGGCTGCGCTCACCGCCGCCCTTTGGGACGCCCCTCCTAGCCTCCACCCCATGCACCCTCGCCCGCGCCTGCTCACCTCCCGCCCTCCTTGCCTTTGACCCCGTCGAGGCTGCGTTGCGATCCTCTTTTTTTTCTCTCTGAACCTCCTCCACTGCCTCCGCGGCCCTTCACGACCCACCTCTACCTCCACTACAGCAGATTTTTCACTCACCAAACCCACTTCTAGGAACCCGCCGTCCTCACACTACCGCCGACAATGAAAATGAAGCTCTTCTCGGTGCTAAGAATCTCGCTGGTGAGGGAGGGGGCACGCGACCCATCGCGCCTATCAGGGGCCAGTGATGAGCGAGGTGGAGACGGAAGAGAACGTGCCGACACCGGAGAAGAGGGCGGGGCGGCGGTGAGCGCAGTGTCCCAGAGGGCAGCGGCGAGCACGGCCTCGGCAGGGTCGGAAGCAATGAGGGCGGGGGGTGTACGGGAGCATCTCTGGTCAAGCCCTTTTTTTTGCTTAAAATAAAAAAATTAACTAAAATTTAAAAACTAGAGAATAAGGAAGAAGAACTAGAGAAGAAAGAAGAATGAGATGAAGTTGCACTGTTAAAATAAAGTTATATTATTTTAGAAGAAAGTTGCACTATTGTAGACATAAGTTGTACTCTTTGAGATGTAAATTGCATCCTTTAAGATGAAAGTTACACTATTTAAACGAAAGTTGCACTATTTGAAAGATAGTTATATTATTTTTTCTTCCAAAGATCACTTTTTAAGATGAAAGTTATATTCTTTAAATGAAAGTTGTACTATTTGGGAGATAGTTACACTTTCTTCTCCCAAAAAGGACCTTTTAAGATGAAAGTTATACTTTTAAAATAAAAGTTACACTATTTCTCCTCTCAAAGAGTGCAACTTTTGTTTAAAAAATGTAATTTTTATCTTAAAGGGTGTAGTTTATATTTTAAAGAGTGTAACTTATATCTATAATAGTGGCTGTGCAACGTTTTTCTAAAACAGTGTAGCTTTATTTTAACAGTGCAACTTCATCTTCTTCTTTATTCTCTAGTTTTTGGTTTTTAGTTAATTGTTTTGTTTTAAGCAAATAAAAGTGCTTGACTAGAGATGCTCTCGTGCACCCTTCGCCCTCCTCGCTTTTAACCTTGCCAAGGCCGCACTCACGGTTGCCCTCTGGGACGCTGCGCTTGCCGCCGCCCCACCCTCTTCTCCGGCGTTGTCGTGCTTTTCTCAGTCTCTACCTCGCTCGTCGCTGGCCTCGGGTGGGCGCGGTTGGTTGCGTGCCCCTTCCTTGCCAGCGAGCTTCTTGGCGTCAAGAAGTGCTTCCTTTTCGTCATTGGCGGTGGTGGTGAGGACAGCGAGTTCCCAGAAGTGGATTTGGTGGGTGAAAAATCTGCTGCAGTGGAGGTGGAGGCAGGTCGCAAAGGGCTGCGGAGGTGGTGGAGGAAGTTCGGAGAGAAAAAAAAAAAGGATAGTGGCACAGCCTCGGTGAGGTTGGAGGCGAGGAGGGCGGGGAGTGAGCGGGCGCGAACGAGGGCGCATGGGGCAGAGGCGAGAAAGAGCGTCCCAAAGGATGACGGCGAGCGTAGCCTTGGTGGGGTCGGAGGCGAACATGGTGGATGGTGCGTGGACGCAGAGGAGGGCGCGGGGATAGAGAGGAGGCAGGTCACTTCCACCTCCGCCTCTCTCTTCAAAGAGGGAAAAAAACGAGAGAAAAAAAAGAAGAGAGAGAAAGGAATAAGGATATTTTGGTTAGTTTTCTAAAAATCCGGCTCGAATATGCAAAATCGAAAAATGCGGCTCAATTTTGCAAAAGCTCAAAGCTTGTGAATTTTTTATGCAAATTGGCCTTGTTTGATTTTAGTCGGTCAATGGTATTTTAACTTTAAAATTTAAATGTGTTGTTTATTTTTATAGATTTAGTTGTATAATTCATCCAATTCTCGCAACTGTGAGTTCATTAACTTAGTTTAGTTAATTTACTTTGTACAATTCTCACAACTATAAGTTCATTAAATCAAAAAATTAGCTTGAAATTTAAAATAAAAGAAACAAATTGACATATTAGGTAATAAAATTAAAATTTTAAAAGCTTAGATAGTCAAATCAAAATGATTCATAGTTTAGATAAAATTCGGTATGTTTTTACTAATTTCTATAACTGGTTAAATTAGTCAGACTGGTTTTACACGCATAGTCCCATGTTCTAGTTAGAGAGGCTTAATATATAGTAGCTGTATCATATCATCTATCTCCGGCCAAACACATCTCTCGTTTTGAAATAAAAATGTAATAAAATATTTCTTTCTTAATGTTCCGATTGGAGAAGTTTAATCTCTAGCAACTATATTGTATCATTTATATCTAGCTAATTATATTTTTTCTTTTTAGATAAAACTATAATAAAAACAATTTTTTAAAACACTATAATAGAATTAGTAATCATGTAGATCAAATATGATCGATTGAAGATGCTATATCATTATATCGTAGACACAAGAAAGTTTACTATGTAATACTTGTATCACATCATCAATAACCAATCAATCACTTATCTATTTTTAGATTTAAGCAGAGTAAAAATATTTTTTAGTAATCATGATGGGATGGATAAATTGAAAAAAAATATAATTTTACTAGTTGAATATGTTACATCAATAATATAACTGGTGTATTTAATTTTTTTTTTTTCCTGGATATAGACGGAGTAGAGATGTTAATGGGTCGAATTCGGGGCGGATTTTTAATAACCCAAACCCAAACCCAACTCCAAACTTGAAACCCGAACCCGAACCCGAACCCGAACTCAAACCCGAGCCCGACGGATTTTAAAAATTCTTATCCAAACTCAAATCCGACCAAAAATTCAAAACTCGAATCCGAACCAGAACCAGAATCCGAACCCAAAAATCAGAACCGGAAACAATTATTTCTCTCTTCAATATTTCAAAATATATTACATTAAATATAAATTTTTAAAATACAAATTCAAATATAATATCAAATTTTTATATACATATTGTATATAATGTAAAATAAATTCGGATTCGGATCGAATTCACGTTCGGGTCAAATACAGCCAAAATTCATATATGTATTTATATCTGTTCGGATTTTTATTTTTAATATTCATATTCAAAACTATATTTATTTAGTATTGAATAAATTCATCCTGTGCTGATTCGGGTTCGAATAAAATTTCAGATATCCGTACCATTAACGTTCCTAAGACGGGCATATCACCGCGCCATCCATTTCCCGCCCAAAACATCCCATCTTCTTCTCTCTCCTCTCTCTATCACGCCGCCGTCCGTTTCCCGCGCAAAACACTCGCTCTTCTTCCCTCCTCTTCTCTCTTCTCGATCCTTCTATTCCCACGCGCTTTCCCAAAGTACAAATATCCACAACAATGCCGACTCTCAGAAGCTCCGAAGCGCTTCTCCCGTCGCCGCCCATCGCTTCCCCGGCGAAGGGAAATCCGGATGGGAAAGGAAGCTCCACCCCGAACAAGAAGAAGCGATCGAGATCTCACAGCGCCGACGATGGCACTCCGATCAAAACCCAATCCCCCGCAAATGTGACCTACCACCCCTTCCCCAGCATACCAAATCTAGGGTTTCTCCTTTTTCTTTTCTATTTTACATCCATTTTGTGGAGCGGATTTGGATTTTGGCAGGGCAATGGCAGAGTTTCCGATCACAAGCTCTTGCGATCTCCGAAGTCTCCGAGGAAAAGATTATTGAACCAATTCTCGGAGAAGCCCGAGTGGAATCCCACAGGCAAGATCCTTCTTTTGATTCATCCTTTTCGTGTTTGTTAAGTCCACGGAGAAAGATCCATGACTTTGAGAGCTCTGATCTAACCTTGAATCTATTAAATTCTGGACTTTGATCCTGTTGCGTGCCAGATCCGGCGCAGATGCAAGCGGTTAAGGAAGCATTGCACGTGGCTACGGCCCCCTACAATGTCGTATGCCGTGCGGAGGAGCAGAAAAGGATCTTTGAGTTCTGTAAGACTTGCGTCGAACGGGAAAGAGCCGGCAGTTTGTACGTGTGCGGATGTCCGGGAACCGGAAAAACTTTGTCCATCGGCAGAGTAACAGAAAACGTAATGCTTTGGTCGAAGGAGGTATAGCATCCCCTTTACTTTTAAATAGCTTGTAAGTTGTAAGTTTTATGATGAGACAAGAAATACATAACTATTGTCGGTTTGTTGGTGCTAACCATTAACCTAAAAGTTCGAGCTCTTAAAAATATACAATCAATTCACTTAAAGTGTAATGACATAGCACCTAGGGTTTCGATTGTGACTCGACTGGCCTAGCCTCACGCCACTTTGAACATGACTCGGCCTAAGCCGACCTCCCCCCATTTCGAACGTGACTCGGCTCAATTTGGCCTCTCACCACAGGACAGAATGCCGGCCCTTTTAAGCTAACTATAGCATGTAGTACATAGCTGATTTCAGAAATATAAAATGAATTTGAGTTGTTACTCTTTGTATTGATTTTATGCTTCCTATTTTCTCCTTAGTGGTATATCTAATAGTCTCATTCTATTTTGTGCTGTTCCATCCAACTCGCAGGCGGGAGTCAAACTACCGGATGTGCTAGCTATTAATTGTACTTCTCTAACCAGCACAGCTGAAATTTTTAGTGTGGTAACTATTTAATATGTGAAAAATGCTTTGAGCTATATTGCAGCATAAACCTTCTCATAGCCAATAATAAGTTTTCATTGCAGATTCTTGCAAAGTTCCATCCTCAAAAGAAGACAACTAGTAGTGGCTTCTCGCCCCTTGAACATCTTCAGAACTTATTTTCTCGGAGCCATTCATCTTCCAGAAGGATGATGTGAGAACTTTTCTTACATTTTGTGCTGTACTGTTCTTTTTACAACTGCCCTACTACGACGAGCTTCTCATGCGAAGTTTGCAACTGTATGCATTTGTGTTTGTGTGTGTGTATGACAGAGTGATTGTCGTGGATGAGATGGATTACTTGATAACTAAAGATAGAGCAGTACTTCATGATCTTTTCATGCTTACGACTTTCCCATTTTCCCAATGTATATTAATAGGTAAAGATTCAAATATGTCTTTATTATTGTTTCTTAGTCATGGAGTAGCTAATTTAGTTTTCATATGATTCTTTTTATAGCAATTTTCAGATGCTTGCGTCATTCTTACAACTATTGATTTATATATGAAGGAATTGCAAATGCTATAGACCTAGCAGATCGATTTCTTCCAAAGCTTGAATCATTAAACTGTGAGTACTCAACCTTTTCTTCCTCTTTCTTTAAACTTCTGCTAAGATGCTGGGAAGATATTAGTCTTCCTTTTCTATTATCCTCTTTCTATGTGACTTGTTATGGTCTGGATGTTGTTGAAGGCTAATCCATGTACTTCTACAATCAGTTGCCTCAAATGGCTTTCAACTATAGCCTTTATAGCTTCATCATAAGGGCAAGAAAGCATGATCTTAACATTCTTATTTTGCTTCTGGCAGGTAAACCCCTGGTTATAAATTTCCGTGCTTACTCAAAAGATCAGATACTCAAAATTATTCAGCAGAGGCTTATGGTAATTCTCATGCTTACCATTTCTCTCGTTATGACTGAAAAGCTCTTACAGCTTATATTTGATAGTTTATTCAATGGTCTGAACTTTTACTAATTTTTGAACTTTCTCAACCTGCAGAAATTACAAGGTTTGGAGGTAGAATTTTCTTACAGTAATTGTTCCTTTGTTTGCAGGTACTTGGATATGATGTTTTCCAGCCTTTAGCTCTTGAATTTTGTGCTAGAGTAAGTTCGCTCCATTTTGTCGGTTTTTAGTTAATCTTCATTTCACTTTTACTGCTCCAATTTTTGTGATCAGCCTGCTAAAATTCTGATGACTCTTAAGTTGGATTCAGTTTAAGACTTGTTTATTTGGAATATGCTCACTAAATTAGTAAGTCCTTACTAAAAATAGGATTTTCCTGCTGTTTTCTATCTGCATAGGAAATCAAGAAAATTGGCAATTTTTTTTCTTAAAAAAAAAGAAAATTAGCAATTTCCTACAACGGTTTTCATAACCTACATCTTGTTAGCGGCTAACATTTTAAGAATGCTTGCTGTTTTGATAAAGTGAATTAGGGTTTTCCAAAACCAACTTGTTGCTAGATTCTAAACATTCTTTAGTTCCTCAGTCACTTTTAAAAATTTTATTCCTTCAGTCGAATTTTTTTTTTTTTAAGGAACGGGAAAGACCAATTCTTGTTGGTTGATTTTATTCATTGCAATACCACCCTTGTTGGAAAAATTATTCTCTTTCTAAAATCTTTAGTAAAATACTTTTATGAACAATTTTGAATGAAAACAATTTAACTTCAGTTTTTAAAAATCTTAAGCAAAAATTAAATAGTCAATGGTATAAAGATTAAGAGATCAGATGAAGCCTGTGGTCGAGGCGTACGAATGCACTGTCCTAGAAGCGAGATTGCTCCTCCACGTGCGAGGCTCCGGCAATCACTCCTAGCGATACAACGACCACTGTCCACCCTGTCGGCATGTCTTCAGGGTGGCGCAACACGAACCCAATAAGCTTTCAGAGATCCAGCAAAAATGGAAATGCAAAGTGTAGAATAGATGTAAAAATCAATGTGAAAGAAGGTGAGGAAGAAGAGGGTTTTCCAAGTGCAAGCTCAGCTTGAGTTCACCGTATATGTACAAATGCACCATCACCTTTCTTTATATAGGAGAGCTTCATGAGTGGTCCAACGGGAAGAGTCCAAGGTAAGATCTTTGACGAAGCTCTAGCTTTTTCCCGAGGTTGGATCATGACCAAAAGATCTTTGACCAGGATCTTGGACCATGACCAAATCTGGACAAGATCCAGCGCTTCACCCTTTCCAAGGAAAGGTCATCACTGGGTTAATTAAATAATATAATAATATTAAAATCTAATAAAATAAAAGGTGTAAATGAACCGGGTTTACGAGCGCCGCCGCCCGCCCCGGCCCGGCTCGGCCCGTGCCGTGGGTGCGTGCGGGTGTTTAGTCAAGAGCTCCACTTTCATGTTCTCCTAAGCAATTAAGTTGAGAGTGAGAGAGTATATAAAGTATAGCAACATGCCTTTGCTTTCCAATGTCGGACTAAACTCCATATGTGGAAACTAAGGCACGGGCTCCTAGGCAAGGCCCATAGAGAGTTGGATTGCCCAGGAAACCCATGGGCCAAAATAAAGTTTTAAATCACAGTTTTTAAATAATTAAAACTAACATTGCATTCGCATGCCTCGACCGATAGGTTTTATCTGATCTCTTAATCTTTATACCATTGACTATTTAATTTTTTGCTTAAGATTTTTAAAAACTGAAGTTAAATTGTTTTCATTCAAAATTGTTTATAAAAGTATTTTACTAAGGATTTTAGAAAGAGAATAAGTTTTCCAACATTCTAGAAGTGAGATTAATTTTAATATTTCTATTTCCTCGAGTATAGTACATAGAATATTATAATATATATGTGTCATGTGATTAATGTTATTATAATCCTGAACATATATACATACTGTCATTCTTGCACTGATAATTAATATTACAATATTTTATTGCTGCCATATATTTATCTTTCAGTACCTACATAATCATACTGTCACTAAACATAATTTAGAACACTTTACTGTTATTTCTGTAAACCTTAGAACAGTCTTGTGACATTATATTAGGATTACTTGTAAACAGATTTTTCATGATGGAGGATTCGTATTCGGTGAAACCGTTCACCTTTGATGGTCGTAACTTTAAAAGGTGGCAGAACCAAATGAGGTTCTGGCTCAGTACACTTGGGCTTGTATCTGCAATCTCGGATCCTGCTGAGAATAGCAATGGATCTGCACCTGAAGGTGCAATCCAGACTGCGGTCAACAGACTGTATACTCGGAGCCGAGCCCAAGCCGGATCCACTCCTACTACTGAAACTGTACCTACACCTACAACCATACCTCATGTTGACCCTAATAGGATCAACTATCATTGCTTGAACCGGATTCTTAGTAACCTATCTGATAAACTGTATGACATATACTGTAGTGCTAAAACAGCTAGGGAACTTTGGACATCCTTAGAGAACAAGTATGGTCAGGTTGATCCTACCCAGAAGGGATACCAAGCTTCAGATTTAATTAAGTTTAAATTGGTGGATAATAAGTCTGTCTGACCAGCTTCATGATTTTGAATATATAATTGAGCAGCTTAGATCTAGTGGTGTAGATCTTGATGAGAGTTTTTTAGTAGCCACCCTTATAGATAAGTTGCCACTCTCTTGGTCGAATCATGCAAATGATCTTAACCATAATCAAAGAGAGCTTTCCCTGAATTATGTCCTAAGATCTATTAGGATAGAAGAGTCGAACCGAGCTAAGGATAAGAAGCCTAGTGAATCCACAACCCAAGCCAACCTAATAGAGAATCCTAAAAATAAGGCTAGAAACTTTCAGCCTCATAGGAACTTTAAAAAGAAGCCTTTCCATTATAGAAAGTTCAACCCAAACTTTAAGAAGCCTAAACCTGACGAGAGTGGAGGCAGTTCTGGTTGCTTTGTGTGTGAGAAGACCAACCACTTTGCGAAGGATTGCTATTTTCGCAAGACTCGGCCTTCTGCACCCAAGAAGAAGAAGAACGGTCCACCTGAGCGCCAGATGAATATGTTGACTGCGGGGCCTGACACTTCATACACCATTGTCAGGTTAGGATCTAGTTTAGCTGAAGTTAACCTTACCTTTAGTTCTTCTGATTGGTGGATAGATACTGGAGAAAACATTCATGCTTGCTTTGATCGCTCTTGGTTTTCCACCTATTAGGACTCATGTGGAGGATCGGTGAACATGGGGAATGCAGCCTTTTCTCGCGTGCTTGGGACCGGTCGAGTAGATTTGAAACTGACCTCTGGGAAGACCCTAACCTTGCACGGAGTCCACCATGTTCCCGATATTAGGAAGAATCTAATTAGTAGTTCTCATTTAGTTCAACAGTGTTTTAAGTTGGTTTTTGAATGTAACAGAGTAGCTATTACAAAGGGAGTGAATTTTATAGGGGGGATTTTTGAGTGATGGTTTGTTTAAGTTATCTGTATCTCCTCCCCCTATTAATGAAAGTGCACTTGTTTTGAATGTTGTTTCAACTGATGTTTGGCATGGAAGATTGGGACATGTAAATTATAATACTATTAAAAGATTGATGCATCTTGATTTGATTCCTAAGATCTAATTTACTTGATCATAGATGTGAAATATGTGTGCAAGCTAAGGAGCCTAGAAAATCTTTTAAATCAGTGGATAGAGATTGTGATCTTTTAGAACTTGTGCATAGTGATGTTTGTGATGGAAGTAAACCTACTAGAGGTGGAAATAAATATTTTGTGACTTTTATAGATGATCATTCAAAGTATTGTTATGTTTATTTGATCAAGACAAAAGATGAGGTTTTAAGCAGATTTAAAATTTATAAAACTGAGGTAGAAAATCAATTAGATAAGAAAATCAAGATTTTGAGATCTGATCGAGGAGGTGAATATACTTCAAATGAGATGACTGTTTTCTATCAAGAATTTGGAATTGTACATCAAGTGACTGCACCTTATACACCTCAATCTAATGGAGTTGCTGAACGCAAGACTAGAACTTTAATGGATATGGTGAACTCGATGATTATTAGTTCAGGTGCACCCGAGAACTTGTTGGGGGAAACTTTGATATCTGCATGTGTGATTCTAAATAGGATTCCCCACAAGAGTTCTAATGTCTCCTTATGAGTTTTGGAAAGGTAGGAAGCCTAATTTGAATTATTTTAAAGTGTGGGGGTGCCTAGCTAACGTTAAGATACCTGAGAACAAAAGAAGGAAGATTGGACCTAAAACTGTAGATACAGTTTTTATAGGTTATGCATTAGATAGCAACACCAACAGATTTCTAGTGGTGAACTCTGAGATTAGTGAGATTTCTAACAACACTATTATTGAAGCTAGAGATGCAGTGTACTTTGAGGATATCTTTCCTTTTAGAACTAGAATAAATAGACCTACTCCAGCTGAGCCTGTAGGTAGCTCTAGTAGACCTAGAGTTAGTGAACCTACAGAAGAGGTCGAACCTAGGAGAAGTAAGCGTCCTAGAGTAGAGAAAACTTTTGGAGATGATTTTTGTGTCCTACTAGTAGAAGATACTCCATCTACCTTTGACCAAGCTATGAAGTCTGTAGATGCGTCATTTTGGAAAGAGGCTATTAATCTTGAGATGCAGTCTATTCTACAGAATAATACTTGGGAGTTGACTGATTTACCTCTAGGATGTAAGCCTGTAGGCTGTAGATGGATCTTTAAGAAGAAGTTGAGACCTGATGGTTCTGTAGAAAAGTATAAGGCTAGACTAGTAGCACAAGGCTTTGCACAGAAGCCAGGTGTAGATTATTTTGATGTGTATGCACCTGCTGCTAGAATTACCTCAATTAGAATATTGATAGCCTTAGCTTCTGTCCATAATTTGATTGTTCATCAAATGGATGTTAAGACAGCTTTTCTGAATGGTGACTTAGATGAAGAGATTTATATGAAACATGTTGGAGAAAATCCAAAATTTTATTTATTTAATATTTATTTTTTTATTAACTTTTAATTATCTATTAGCGAAACGGCCGCATCAACTGCGGCCGCTCCGCGCGAGGGGGGGATCGTGCGCAGATCCGTTCCACTAATTAAGACCTTAATTAGTGCGTTGGAACGTTGTGGGCTCCAACGTTCCATACTTTAACCCTTTATATTTTATTACCTCGTCCATAGTATTGGAGAGGACATATATATACATATGAGGTGAACACTTTGGAAACATAGATAACAGTGAGAAGGAATACTATTTGAGAATCATTTGTTATTTTCTTTCATTTTATTATTTTTCACCGAGTGTTGAAAGAGTCTTCGTCAACCTCTTCCGCGATCGTGCTCGTAGGAGGAGGAGTTCCGGTCGTACCTTGGGGCGGTGTTTCCGGTTAGTCCCGCACGAAGGACGGGAATACGCCTTAGGGCAGTGCTTCGCACGCTTCCGGATCAAATTAATTTGGCATTCTACTTCCACAATTTATTTTTTGGAATTTAGCGATTACTGGTAAGTTAATGTTATTAATTTTATCACTAAATTAGTTAGATTTTGTCACTATCGGATTATTCGTTGCGGGTTTTCCTCAACACTCTAAGGCGTATTCCGATTTGATTGTGATTAAAATCTAACAAGTGCTAATCCGAAAAATAATAATTGTGCATATTGTATATAATTTGTTTGATAACTTGTTTGTATGATTGACATACAAAATTAATTTAAGTTGGGATTAGCATTTTTTAAAATCTAATTGCATATAGTTTGCTTGCAATTTTTATTTGTCTTCTACTGTTATTAAAAAAAAAAAAAAAATTAAGGTTTTAGTTTTGCTACAGTAAAACTATTTTGTTAAAGTTAAAACAAAATTTGTTACAGTATTTTTTTTAGCTCTCGTGTACGGAGGTTTTAATTTGCTACAGTAAAACCTTTGGTAATTAAAAAAAGGTTTGCTACAGTAAATTTTTTTAAAGTGTGCGGTTCTTTTCAAAAGTTTAAGTTTAATTTATACTATTTTTCAAAAAAAAAACATATATATTTTACTGTTTTGGTTTTGCTACAGTAAAATTTTGTTTGAAAAAAAAAGAAAAAATTGCTACAATATTTTTGAAAAACTGTTTCAATTGGGATTTGAACCCGCGATTGGCCTAAATAGCATCTTCAAACACTACTCCCTCTAACCAGCACTACCACTTTTACTTTCTATTCTTTTATTATTGCAGTAGATTCTTAACTCTATTTGCTGTATAAATATTATCTCATTGCATATATTATATGTTTAAAATTAGTTAATTGAAATCAAATATTTAAATTGTTTGGGCCATCTGTTTGCTGCTGAACGAACTTTCATAAAAGATTAAATTTAAAAACTTAAACCCTAAAATATTCTGGTTGACTAGGGTAGAAACCTTAACAACATGTTTATTTTTCTAAAAAGGTTTTTTGAACTTTTTTTGCAGCTCTTTTCAATCATCCTTAATTTCTTTGTTCCCTCAACTAGATTAGTTGGAATGGGTTTTGATGATACTTCTAGCCTTAAACCAGAAAAATTTAAAGGGGTAGGTTTTTTGAGGTGGCAAGAACGGTTAGAGGCTTGGCTTATCACCTTAGGCCTCATAACTGCAATTGGAAAAACACCTCCTTATCCTACTTCTAAAAATTCTTCTGATCCACCTATTGAAACTCCTCCATCTGATTCTACTACCACCTCAGTTACAGAACCTAAAACTGACAAATCTCCCGAGGAAATTGAATTTCACGGTAGATTTAGGATACTCAGCTGCCTATCTGACGAACTTTATGAAACCTATAGGAAATATCAAACTGCCAAGGATTTATGGTTTGCTTTAGAAGATGCCTACATTAGAGATAATGAAGGTGTCGCCAGATTTACTATTACCGATTTTAACAATTTTAGAATGGTAGACAACATTCCTATAAACGATCAAATCCATCAATTTCAGAATTTTGTCCAAGAGATTCATAGGAATGGATAAACCTTAGATGAAACCTATCAGGCAACCTGTCTATTGGATAAATTACCCCCTTCCTGGACCAAATTTGCCCATGAGCTTAGACGTACCCAGGAAACTCTTAAACTTAGATCGGTAATCCAAGCTATTAGAATAGAAGACCAATACCGACTTAGAGAGATTAAACCGTCCGACAACCGATCAAACATAAACCTGACCGAGATTCAGAACCAGAGCCATGAGCCTAAACCCAAAGGTAAAAATTTTAAACCTAAGGGTAAGGGCTTTAAAGGTAGGAACCCTAATCGAAACCGGAACTATGCCCAGAAACCCAATACCAACCAACCTAGTGGGAATAAGAAGAAGGATGGTTTCTGTTATGTATGTGGCCATGACAACCATTTTGCTTCAAAATATTTTTATCGAAAGAAAGAGAAGGTTGTCTACAAGAAGGGCCAAAACACTCAGAACAACTATCCTAAACCTCTGGTCAACATGATTGAGGGTGAACCTTCCAACTCCATTTTTAGGTCAGTCTCCTTTGTACCTAATGTTAACCTTACCTTTCATGATTTAGATTGGTGGTTAGACTCTGGAGCCAATGTCCATATTTGTACTAATAGGTCCCTCTTTTCCTCTTATCAGGACACAAGTGGAGGATGTGTGACTGTTGCAGATGGAAAAGCTGTCAATGTGTTGGGGATTGGAACAGTCAAGCTGAAGTTAACTTCAGGAAAGACGTTAATCCTTCACAATGTGCAGCATTCTCCTGAAATCCGACGAAACCTGATTAGTGGATCTTTGTTAGTGCAATTAGGATATAAGATTGTATTAGAATCCAATAAAGTTGTAATATCTAAGGGAGAAATGTTTATTGGAAAAGGTTTTGTATCTGAGGGTTTGTTCAAACTGAATGTACTTTCTTTTGCTGATAATAAAAATTCTTCTTCTTATACTTCTACTATTGTTTCGAATACTGAATCTTGTGATATATGGCATGGCAGATTAGGGCATGTGAACCTTAGATCTATTCTGAAACTATCCAATCTTAACCTTGTACCCAAATTCAAGATTGATCCTATATCCAAATGTGAAATTTGTACCCAAGCTAAGCAGCCTAGAAAACCTTTTAAATCTATTCCTTATAGGGATACCCAGATTCTTGAACTGATTCATAGTGATGTCTGTGATTCTAATAGAGGTCCTACTCGTGGAGGAAGTCGTTACTTTGTGACCTTTATAGACGACTAGTCTAAATTTTGTTACACCTATCTCTTGAAGACCAAAGATGAAGTCCTCAATATGTTTAAAGCCTTAAAGCAGAGGCTGAAAATCAATTGGAGAAGAGGATTAAAATTCTAAGGTCTGATAGAGGAGGCGAGTATACTTCAAATGAATTAAATCTGTTCTGCGAGGAACATGGAACAATTCATGAAGTAACTGCTCCATACTCACCTCAGTCTAATGGTGTAGCTGAAAGAAAGAACCGAACCCTATTAGACATGGTTAATGCTATGATTTTAAGTTCTGGTGTATCTCAGAACTTGTGGGGGGAGGCTCTTTTATCAGCTTGTTATATCCTCAATAGGATTCCTTCTAAGGATAGAACCAAGACACCTTATGAACTTTGGAAGGGAAGAGCACTTAGGCTGAGTTACTTCCGAGTGTGGGGGTGCTTAGCTAAGGTGTCTATTCTTGAACCCAAAAGAAAGAAGATTGGTCCTAAAACAGTAGATGCCATTTTCATTAGATATTCCCTAGATAGCAACACCTATAGATTTCTTGTAACCAACTCTGAGATTTCTGAGATTTCCAATGACACCTTGATTGAATCTAGAGATGTAACCTTCTTTGAAAATATCTTTCCTTTCAAAACCCGTATCTCTAGATCTGCACTTGATTTTCAGCCTACAGTTGATCATGCATCTACATCTGATCATTTATCTGCATCTGATTTATCATATAGTTTAGATCCTGTAGAACCTAACCCACCAGGCGAACTGAGAAGAAGCAAGAGAACTCGTATTGAGAAGAACTTTGGTGAAGATTTCTTTACTTTCTTAGTTGAAAGTACACCTTCATCATACAAGGAAGCTATGAGTTCTTCTGAAGCTTCTTTTTGGAAGGAGGCTATAAACAGTGAGATCGAGTCAATTATTGGCAACAACACTTGGATTCTCACTGATTTACCCCCTGGAAACCAACCTTTAGGATGTAAGTGGATCTTTAAAAAGAAGCTTAGAACTGACGGATCGGTAGAGAAGTATAAGGCGCGGCTTGTAGCTCAAGGTTTTCGACAAAAAGCTGAAGTTGATTACTTTGACACTTATGCGCCTGTTGCTCGCATTGCTACTATCCGAGTCATTCTTGCATTAGCATCTATTCATAAGCTTTTGATTCATCAGATGGATGTCAAAACCGCTTTTCTTCATGGAGATCTTGAAGAAGAAATCTATATGACTCAACCTGAAGGTTTCTCTGTGCCTGGTCAAGAAACTAAGGTGTGTAAATTAGTCCGCTCTTTGTATGGACTAAAACAAGCACCTAAGCAGTGGCACGAAAAATTCGACAGTGTTATTGAATCATATGGATTTCAAACAAACGATTTTGACAACTGTCTCTATTTTAAGAGATTTGACGACCGATGTGTTCTTCTTTGCCTCTATGTTGATGACATCCTGATCCTTGCACCTGATCTTGATCTGATTAACCAAGTTAAATCCTTTTTATCGACTCATTTTGATATGAAGGATCTTGGTGAAGCAGATGTGATTTTAGGAATGAAAATTCTTAGATCATCAGATTTTATTCTTCTGACCCAATCTCATTATACCCAAATGGTTCTTGACAAATTTGGATATTCTGATTGCACTCCTGTTTCTACTTATTTTGATCCTAGTGTTCAACTTGTGAAGAACACCGGTAATCCTGTAAATCAGGAGAGATATGCCCAGATTATTGGTTCTTTGATGTACCTAACCAATAGGACTAGACCTGATATTGCCTATGCCATATCGAGATTGAGTAGATATAAAAGTAACCCTAGTATAACTTATTGGATTGCTTTGGAAAGAGTATTTCGTTACCTTAAAGGTACTATCTCTTATTCTCTTCGTTTTGTTGGCTATCCTGCTGTAATTGAGGGATACAACGATGCCAATTGGATTTCTGATTCTTTGGATATCAAGTCAACTTCTGGTTATGTTTTTATTCTTGGTGGAGGTGCAGTTTCTTGGCAATCCACCAAACAGACTATAATAGCCAGAAGTACTATGGAGGCTGAGTTAGTTGCTCTTGATACTAGTCTTGAAGCCAAGTGGCTCAAGAATCTACTGTCATCGATTCCGTTGATTTTTTCTCCTATTCCACCTATTTCTATTAGGTGTGATTCTCGAGCTGCAATTGATTTTTGTAAAAAGAAATTGGTGAATTCTAAAGCTAGTAGACATATTAAGTTGAGACAAAAGTCTGTTAGATGGTTAACTTCTCATGATATTATTTCTTTGAGTTTTATCAGATCTGATCAGAATCTTCCAGATTGCTTGACTAAAGGCTTTAATAGGACTAAGGTCCTGGAGTCATCGAGGGGGATGGGACTTTGCCCGTAAAGGGCCTTCCTGCGGTGGGAACCCAACCTTTGTGATAGGAGATCCCTTGAAGAAGGTTCAATGTGGTAAAAACAAGCTGTCAGGTTGGCCAAAGAGCACTTTCTATAGTTTATATAGAGGAGCTTTAGCTCCAATCCCATCCCTATAGTGAGTAGTGCTCTGTGTAGTGGTTGAGGTCGAGCTTATAGCTCTTAATGGGATCCGAGGCAGTAATTTTCGCGAGATGTGACTCTACACACATCCCTGGAGGAGACCACCTATATAAGAGTATCCGTATGTGGCCGCGGCTATGAGATGTGGGTTGTCCATAGAAGCTCTTATGAAAAAATTAAGGTACTGTGCATGGCCATTAACGCACAGACCCGCGACGGAGAATTCTGTATTGTGTGTGTGGTAGTTGAAGTCAGAGTCAAAGGAACGTAGTTCAAGACCTGGTTCACTTCGATTCCTTCTGATGGAAACTATTTGCACTAAGTAAGGTTAAGTCTCTTAAAGACACCTTGCCTATTACATAGTATAAACACTCGGTGATTAATTGATTTTCTTTATTTGTTGTTTAATTTTTATTTTCATTTTTATTTTATTTTATTTTTAAAAATTTTGAATTTTGTGAGGGATTGTTGGAGAAAATCCAAAATTTTATATATTTAATATTTATTTTTTTATTAACTTTTAATTATCTATTAGCGAAACGGCTGCATCAACTGCGGCCGCTCCGCGCGAGGGGGGGATCGTGCGCAGATCCGTTCCACTAATTAAGACCTTAATTAGTGCGTTGGAACGTTGTGGGCTCCAACGTTCCATACTTTAACCCTTTATATTTTATTACCTCGTCCATAGTATTGGAGAGGACATATATATACATATGAGGTGAACACTTTGGAAACATAGATAACAGTGAGAAGGAATACTATTTGAGAATCATTTGTTATTTTCTTTCATTTTATTATTTTTCATCGAGTGTGGAAAGAGTCTTCGTCAACCTCTTCCGCGATCGTGCTCGTAGGAAGAGGAGGAGTTCTGGTCGTACCTTGGGGCGGTGTTTCCGGTTAGTCCCGCACGAAGGACGGGAATACGCCTTAGGGCAGTGCTTCGCACGCTTCCGGATCAAATTAATTTGGCATTCTACTTCCACAATTTATTTTTTGGAATTTAGCGATTACTGGTAAGTTAATGTTATTAATTTTATCACTAAATTAGTTAGATTTTGTCACTATCGGATTATTCGTTGCGGGTTTTCCTCAACAAAACAACCTGAAGGTTTTGTAGTTTCTGGACATGAGAACAAAGTGTGCAAATTGACTAGATCTCTATATGGACTTAAGCAAGCTCCTAAGCAGTGGCACTTGAAATTTAATTCCTTAGTTGTATCAAATGGCTTTCATGTGAATATGTCTGATGAATGTGTATACTCAAAGGAATATAACGGACAGATTGTAATCTTATGTTTGTATGTTGATGAACTTTTAATTTTTGGTACTAATATGAATGTGATACATGATGTGAAGAAATTACTGAATGAGAATTTTGATATGAAGGATCTTGGGTAAGCAGAAGTAATTTTCAACCTGAAAATCATTAGAAAATCGAAAGAAATTATTATGAGTCAATCACACTATAGTGAACAGTTACTGAAGAAGTTTGGATATTTTGATGTTAGACCTGTGGTGACACCTTATGATTCTAGTGTACACCTTAAAAAGAATAGAGGTGATCCAATCGGTCAGAATAGATATGCACAAATTATAGAATCTCTGGGATATCTAGTAGACTATATTAGACCTGATTTGGCTTATGCTGTGAACAGATTGAGAAGATATACCCATAATCCAAATAGAGAGTATTGGAATGCTTTAGAAAGAGTTTTGAGATACCTGAAGGGAACTATGTCTTATGGATTACATTACAGTGGCTTTCCTGCAGTATTAGAAGGATATAGTGATGCTAATTGGATTAGTGATACAGCTGATATAAGGTCGACTACTGGATTTGTTTTTCTCCTAGGAGGAGTAGCTGTTTCTTAGAAGTCAACCAAACAGTCTTTGATCGCTAGAAGTACCATGGAATCTGAACTCATAGCATTAGATACCACTGTAGCAGAGGCTAAGTGGATTAGAGAGTTTCTTTATGATCTGCCACTGATAGAGTGACCTTTAGCACCTGTATGCATTCATTGTGATTGTAGATTTGCAATTGATAAATGTGCCCAAGAGAATGTGGAGACTAAGATGAATAGATTTATGAAAGTGAGACATAAGTTCATTTGACAAAATATGAAGAAGAATGTAATTGCCTTGGAATTTGTGAGATCTGCGAAGAACTTGGCTGATCAGCTTACGAAGGGATTATTTAGGACTGTGATCCTAGAATCATCGAGGGGGATGGGGCTTAGCCCACAATAGTAGTTACCGACGACGGCAACCCAACTTGTTGCAGGTTCAATGGGTAGAAACAAGTCGAACAGGTAGCTGTGAGGAGCACTGCTTTTTTGTATCCTCATTCCTATGACGACAGTGCTCATATCTGTAAGTGGATAGGAAGGGCATTGACCCTGAATGGTTCCGAGACCCATGAGGTAGGGTGTGACCTTGCAGACACCCTTCTGAGGACCTACTATATGTGTGGAGTTGTGAGGCCGCGACTGTGGGAAGAGGGCGGTTCCCTAAAACACACATGAAGCGATATTAGCGCATGGCCGTAATAGCGCTCACCCGTTTATAACCTAAATGGCTGTACCATGTGTGCGGTTTGTGGAAATCCGATTTACCGGCCTTGGTTCAAGGCGAAGTCCACCATTGTGCCCTCGGATGTACATAGACAAGCACTAAGTGAAGGTTCAAATCCGAAAGGTACCTTCGCCGAATACATGGTATAAGAGATCCAACATTCTTTTGAGTTGTTTTTTGAATTTCAGTTTTATTTACTTTCTTTATTTGAAGTTTTAAATCATGTGGGGGAATGTTAGTTTTAATTATTTAAAAACTGTCATTTAAAACTTTATTTTGGCCCATGGGCTTCCTAGGCAGTCCAACTCTCTATGGGCCTTGCCTGGGAGCCAGTGCCTTAGTTTCCACATGAGTAGTTTAGTCCCACATTGGAAAGCAAAGGCATGTTGCTATATTTTATATACTCTCTCACTCTCAACTTAATTGCTTAGGAGAACATGAGAGTGGAGCTCTTGACTAAACACACGCACGCACAGCACGAGCCCGAGCCGAGCCGGGTCGGGCGGGCGGCGGCATGCGTAAACACGGTTCATTTACACCTTTTATTTTATTGGATTTTAATATTATTGTATTATTTAATTAACCCAATGATGACCTTGCCTTGGGAAAGGGTGAAGCATTGGATCTTGTCCAGATTTGGTCATGGTCCAAGATCCTGGTCAAAGATCTTTTGGTCATGGTCCAACCTCGGGAAAAAGCTAGATCTTGGTCAAAGATCTTACCTTGGACTCTACCCGTTGGACCACTCATGAAGCTCTCCTATATAAAGAAAGGTGATGGTGCATTTGTACATATACAGTGAACTCAACCTGAGCTTGAACTTGGAAAACCCTCTTCTTCCTCACCTTCTTTCACATTGATTTTACATCTATTCTACACTTTGCATTTTCATTTTTGCTGGATCTCTGAAAGCTTATTGGGTTCGTGTTGCGACACCCTGAAGACGTGCCGACGGGGTGGACAGTGATCGTTGTATCGCTAGGAGTGATTGCCGGAGCCTCGCACGTAGAGGGGCAATCTCGCTTCTAGGACAGTGCATTCGCATGCCTCGACCCACAGGCTTCATCTGATCTCTTAATCTTTATACCATTGACTATTTAATTTTTGCTTAAGATTTTTAAAAACTGAAGTTAAATTGTTTTCATTCAAAATTGTTTATAAAAGTATTTTACTAAAGATTTTAGAAAGAGAATAATTTTTCCAACAACTCTCACTTTAACTTATCTAATCATATGCATCTATTATGGCTTGCGTTTGTGATGTGTATTCATGAACATGTTAGTTTAGCCCTCAGGCATGCTTTGATATTTTTTATGATTACTACAGAAAGTTGCAGCTGCCTCGGGAGATATGAGAAGAGCTCTTGGTGTTTGCAGGTAATAGTGTTAACACAGATAACAATTTATTTCAAATGTTGCTTCAGCTCTTATTGGTTTGAGAGTCTTCCTTTTGTACAGAAAACTACTGTCTGTTAAGTTTTCTCAATGGACTTCATTAATAATTATATATAAACTATCGCCTAATCTTTCTGTTGAATTTGGATGGAAACATCTTTGAGCTTATACTTGTTATTTTGGAGACATATTACAAGCAATCTGCCTAACTATCCACATTGGAGACACAATATTCTAATCATCTTTACCTTGATGACGTTAGAAAATTGGTGACACTGATATCTTTCAGTTTCACATTGATGGCATATTGACTAACCAACCAAGCAACTCAGTCCCAAAATTCATCCGACTCATCGGATCTAACAACTTAATGGAAAAATAAGGTGTAATTTTCTGCTAAATGACATCCTCCAAATAGGAATAGACTATTTGGTGAACTTGAGCCTTTTTTGACTTCTTTTCACTGGTAAGAACTAAGAAGGCTAAAGTACTGTCCTCTGTACCAATATGACTTTGGTGATATGTTCATTTTCTTGATCTCGAGACCTTATGCTGTTGAGAACACCTTTAGAATTGTAATTTCGTGTCTAAGCCATCCTGATGGCTTGTTCTGTAAGCTGTTTGATTTCGGAATTGAAATTTTTGTGTTTTAAGCCATTCTGATGGCTTGTTCTGTAGGCTCTTTGATTTCAAACTTAATTTCCTTCCCTGTCACAAAGCAGTGTCGGAACAGTGTATAAGCTTGCCATTCATCTGGTAAGAAGGAAAATAGTTGTATACATACTTATGTGCTGCTAGTTCATACTGTTCTAATAATGTGTTCTAGCAGTAATCACCAAATATTAAACTATCTATTGATCAAATTACTGATCCCCATGTTAAAGATAGGAAAAGAACTATGGAGTTGTCATTTCAGGAAGCATCAACGTAGTGAAAATTCTCCTTATATTTTGTAAATAAGTTGTTTTTCTTTTCAAGAAGTAGATGTTGGGTTCAATTTTTACATTACCAGCCTTTAGTTCATACATGTATCCTGTGTTGCAAAGATAGGAACTGCAGAATCATAAAACAGTAGTATGTTAAATATGTCTCAAATTCTTAGACCCAAATGATTTTGGACCCAAAATTGAATAGAATTACTTATTCTAAATCCTGTTGGAAATAGATTAGGATTTTTGAGTTGGTCTAGACCAAGTGGGTAGACCAGGTCTTTAGTCCTTTATAGAGAGCACCTTGGTAGCATAGGATTGGCCATGATGGTTTTGTCCTATTCGGCTAGCAGCTTTTCGAAGTATGAGTTCAATTTAATTACGTTGGAAGGGCGCATTCTTTTATACACATACGTATGTAACAGTAACCGAGAGA
The DNA here is from genome assembly GCF_001540865.1 of Ananas comosus. Lineage (NCBI taxonomy): Eukaryota > Viridiplantae > Streptophyta > Magnoliopsida > Poales > Bromeliaceae > Ananas > Ananas comosus. The sequence continues at coordinate 2,511,351 of NC_033631.1, read as the reverse complement.
GCAGACGAAGAGATTAAGCCCAAGCCAAGAGTGTGTGCTCATTGTTGCTGTGCTTGTGGTTGTCGTACATTGGTGTGAGAGAGTTGAGCTGTGGAAGCCGCCTGTCAGTCCTTTGTACGTAGATGGCTTTGCAATTATAAGTTGTATGACATAAGCCATAAGGTGTGTCGAGCATACGGGTTTTGGGTCTTTTGAGAGATATCTTTTGTACTTCGTCTTCGACAGTATTAAAGTTTTTGGTTTGTCTTCGCCTGTGCACTTAGGCTAGTGGCCGAACCGCGTAAATATTTGTGCTTTATTTTTCTTGTCTCTTTCTCGATTCTCTATTGGTATTTTCATGTCCGTTGAACTAGATATTTTCCGCTTTTGTTATAACAAACTAGTATTAGAACCCGATTGTTCGTATTGGTGTTCATAATGTCTACAAAATTTTAAATCAAGAAGTTTGATCGCTCCAATAGTTTCACACTGTGGCAAGTTAAGATGCGCGCAGTTCTGACGCAATAGGGGTTGCAAAAGGCGTTATTGGAGAAAGAGAAGATATTTGACACATTGACGAAGGAGCAGAAAGAGGTTATGGACGCCAAAACTCTTATGGTGATTCAATCATTCCTCTTTAATGACGTTCTACGTGAAGTTCTAAATGAGAATACCACAATGGCTCTGTGATTGAAGCTCGAATCTCTGTATATGACAAAGTCTTTCACAAATGAACTATATCTAACGCACCGGTTATTTAAGATTTGCATGTTGGAAGGTACGTCTATCAAACCTTATCTTGATGAGTTTAATTCTATTATTACAGATAGATGCAAACATCGAGGAAGAAGATAAAGCCCTTTTATTGTTATGTTTTCAACCTCCCTCATATAAGCACTTTGGAGAAACCTTTCTCTTTGGTACAGATATCCTATCTATTGAAGATGTCAAGTCGTCTCTGCTTTGTAAGGAACATATTGATATGTAGATTAATGGTATGAGTTAAGGTATTGCAGAGCGCCTTGTTGCCAGAGGAAGGCCCAAAAAAAGGGTTTTGGCACCGGTAGACAGAGGTCAAGATTAGAGTCACGATATAGGAATTTGATTTGTAATTATTATAAGAAGAAAGGTCATATCAAATCTAATACTTCAAGCTAAAGAAAAAGAATGAAGAACAACAAAAGCAGAAAATGGCAGTTTTGGTAATTCGGATTTGTTCTCTGTGTTCCATGAAAATAAACTTAAGAATAATTGGATTATGGATTCGGCTTATTTCTATCATATGTGTCCCGGACGGAATTAGTTTTTCACATATGAATCTATTGAAGGTGGAGCGATTTTGATGGGTAAGGATTTTACATGCAAACCTACTGGGATAAGAAGGATAGGACTTTGTAATATTCAACATGTTTCAGATTTGAAGAAAAATCTTATCTATTTAGGTTTTTTGATGCAAATTGTGAGACCCCATATAGTCCTATATATAAGATATAATAGGGCTAAACTCTTAACCAGACTAAAGCATTTTGGGTCGTGGCTAGGTCTAAGAGATTAAGAGAGTTAAGTGTGCTAGGACGGGAGTAGTCCTACGATAGGTGACCCTCTGGGAAGTTGGGGTGTCACAGTTGGTATCAGAGACAATTACCACCCGGAAATATGAGATGAGTCTCGGCTGAGCCATGATTATACAGCGGGAAGAGCGAGGCTCTCATGTTGTTGACTGTTGTGGGTAGAGCGCGGCTCCCCCACAAGGTCGGTTGAGGCTAGCGAGACGAGTCTCACATCGCCTGGTACTTGTGAGTTTGAGCCTGACGAGAACGTCAGGGCTTAAAGGGGGGGAGATTGTGAGACCCCATATAGTCCTATATATAAGATATAATAGGGCTAAACTCTTAAGCCGGCTTAAGCATTTTGGGTGGTGGCTAGGCCCAAAAGATTAAGAGAGTTAAGCGTGCTAGGACGGGAGTAGTCCTACAATAGGTGACCCCCTGGGAAGTTGGGGTGTCACACAAATGGATAGAATTACACCGCCAAAGGTAAGGTTATGACGGTTAGCAGAGGTGCTCTTGTTTTGGTGGATATATATATATTGCAAGGGTCTACTGTTACTAGTACTGTGACAACTTTCTTGTCTTTCAATTTGGATTTGGAGATTACCAAACTATGGCACATGCATTTGGGACACATGAACGAGTGCGGAATGACTGAATTAACTAAGAGACGTTTCTTATATGGCCAGAGAATAGGAAAATTGGATTGTTGTGAACATTGCGTGTATGGCAAGCAGAATGTGTAAAGTTTAGCACTGCAGTTCACAAACCAAAAGGTACCCTAGATAATATTCATTTGATCTTTGGGGTCACGTGTTTCGTCTAAAAATGGCACTCGACATACACTTTCTTTTATCGACGATTATTTCAGAAAAGTTTGGGTATTTATGTTGGAGCATAAAAATGAGGTGTTTAGGTATTTCAAGCAATGGAAGGTTAGGATTGAAATCAGACTGGGAAGAAAATTAAGGAACTTAGAACAGATAATGGTTTGGAATTCTGCTAATCTGGGTTGGATGAATTTTGTAAAAATGAGGGTATCATTCATCACAGAATAGTCAGATATACTCCGTAGCAGAATCAAGTGGCGGAGCATTGAATAGAACCTTTTTGGAGAAAGCGCGTTGTATGCTCTTGAAAATCGGTTTATCTAGATTTCTGGGTAGAGGAAATTATTACCGCTTCTTATTTGGTTTCTGGGTAGAGGAAATTATTACCGCTTCTTATTTGGTGAATGGTTCTCCACATGCAGTTATTGAGTATAAGACTACAGAGGAGGTATAGTCTAGTACAACTGCTGATTATTCTACTTTACGAGTGTTGAGAATTTGGTACTTTCTTAGATACCAAATATTAAGAATTCGCAAGCCGCTCTGATACTAATTGTTGTAAATTCGGTATTCGCTCCGGTACAAGTTGTTAGAATTCTGCAACAAAAGTATCAAATTGAAGTTTTACTATAAACCCGTCTACTCAACAAAAGCTGACACAGTCACAAAAGAGATGAAACCAAATAGAAAATACAGGTGAAATAAATTCACTAATCAAGAAAAAAATTTCACCCGACTCTTCTACAATAGAGTAGCTTCAATCAGAGCCCTCTTATTGAATCTCTCCCATCTTTCTCTCGTCTTTACAAACCTAGAGATCTACTCTCTTGACGCATCCGTGCACTAGGTGTACGCAACTATGGCCTAGGCTCTTTCTCCCGTACTGACCACTAAAAATATCCTCACATTGGTCATGCCATCCAAAAGCAATAGCACCTATGCTATGTATATAGCTTACATCAAAAGCTATCCCAATCTTAATCTTTTTAGATTTATACTCTAATTTATATTTAAATCCTAATTAATTTATCTCCAATGGATTTAAATATTTCCTCTAATCTAACTATAATTTAACTACATATTTACCCAAGTCCTAACAATGAGTATTTGGTTGTCCTATATATGCTCATGTTGATAATGATAAGTTAGAACCTAAACCTTTAAAATGTATTTTCTTTCTAGGCTATGCATCTGGGATGAAGGCTATCAATTATGGTACCTTGATCCAAAGGCATCTAATATTTTTTATCAGTAGGGATGTTATCTTTGATGAATTTGCAATACTTCACCCAAAAAAAGGAGTCTTCTGTTGACACTACTTCAAAGAAGGTGGAGGATGCTAAGAAGTAGGTGGAGTTCAAAACTGATAACTCAATATCTCTGCAGAAAGGTTCCTCTTCTCCTTCTGATCTTGCTGTAGGAACATGATAGCTCAGAAGCAGAAGAAACTTCGACGCAAGAGCAATTAGCATTTGCTACAGGTCGAGAGAGAAGGCAAATAAAGCCATCACAGCGATATACATATATGGTGGTCTATGCTTTATCAGTAGTTGATGAGAGAGGTGATGTCGATGAGCTTTCCACCTACACAGAAGCAACTTCTAATGTTGACTTCGACAGATGGTTGGTGGTGATAATGAAGAGATAGAGTCTCTTCATAAGAACCACACATGGCAGTTGGTGAAACCACTCGAAGGAAAGAAAATCATCGGTTGTAAATGAATCTCCTAAAAATAGAAAGTACCCAAATGTCGAAGATGCTCGATATAAGGCAAGGTTGGTTGCAAAGAACTATAGTCTGCTTTCTTGCATAGCAAGCTTGAAGAACAAATTTACATGCATTGGCCTGAGGCTTTTATTGTCCAGGGTAAGGAAGATCTTGTCTGCCTATTACATAAATCATTATATGGCTTGAAATAGTTTCCCTGGCAGTGGTATAAATGATTTGACTTGTTCATGGTAAGTTGTGGCAAAGAGAAAGTATGATATTTGTGTTTATTTCAGGAAGCTTAATGATGACAATTTCATTTATTTGTTACTTTATGTTGACGACATACTTATTGCTTCCAAAGACATGTCTGAAATTAATAAGTTGAAAGCACATTTAAGTTAGGAATTTGAGATGTCGGACTTGGGAGCAACTAAGAAAATTCTTGATATGGAGATTCTTAGGCCCCGTTTGTTTGCAGGATAAAATAGGAATAGCCTATTTTATCCTACTTATTCACCCAAACAGGGAAAAGACTTATGGGTTTATTTTAGCCGGGTCTTAACGGGTTATCCTAGGATAACCCGTTAAGACCAATTCCTCTTCACCCACGGGATAGGTCACATTCGCTAGGGTTATCCCAGGGGCAAGGAGAGGAAATTGGGCGGTGAGTCTTCGTCACCTCCGTTAATGCGCAATACCTACCTTCTTCCTCGCTCATTACTCCTTCACTGCTCTCCTGCCTCCTCATGTCGGACGCCTTCTTCTCCTCTTCACTTCCCTCGATCCAATCTGCAGCAACCATAATCAATAATCGAGATCTTATTTGAGATTCGCCTTCATCGGTAATTCCTCTTTGATCTTGCTTTCTTCCGCTCTACTCCTCTGGCGGTCTCTCTCAGCTATTGCTATCAATGAGGAAGATCCCACTCGAGAGAAACCTTCTCTTCCCTATGTCATCTCTCAAACCCTCTGATTTGATTGGTAATAATGGCTACTTCCTCCTCCCAACGCATGTGTGGGCTTGTGATGTACGAAATCTCCTCTTTCCTCCTCGGCAACTACACTGTGTTGTCAAGTCGCCTATTAAGTGCGACAACCTTCCTTGCAGGTAAAAGGCATGAAGTTTTTGTGCCCTTTTCCTCTTTATTTGACTTAGAAGAAATACGTTGAGAAAGTTTTGGAGCGGTTTGGAATGAAACACGCTAAGCTTGTAAGTACTCTACTTGCTGCTTATTTTAGGTTTTCAGCTGCTTTGTCGTCACAGTCGGCTGAGGATGAGAGGTGCATGTCGCATGTTCTTTACTCTAGTACAATAGGAATTATTATGTATGTGATGGTTTGCATCCGTCTAGATATTTCATTAGCTGTCAGTGTTGTGAGTTGATATATGGCTAATCCCGACAAGACTTATTAGCAGGCAATGAAGTGGAATTCTCAAATATTTAAGAAAAACTTCTGATACATGTTTGGAGTTTGGAAAATTTGATGATTCTTTAGTTGGTTTTGCTGATTTAGATTTTGCATGCAATTTGGAGAGACAAAGGTCGCTTAAAGGCTTTTTTCATTTGGTGGTTGTTCGATCGGTTGGAAAGCTACTTCGTAGTCTATTGTTGCTTTATCCACTATCGAGGTAGAGTATATTGCTATGATGGAGGCTATGAAAGAAGCTAGTTGGTTGAGAGCAAGGTTTAAAGTGCCGCCCGTGCTGTACGGCATCGAGCGGCACGTACCGTGCCACCAAGGTGGCACGGTACATGGGGGGTCTCGGACCCCCCTCCGTGTTGCAGCATGCATCGCCGTGCCGCACGAGATAGAGCGGCACGGAGCAGCGTGCCACCGCACAGTGCCGTGCTGGCGCTTTTTTTTTTGCTTTTTTGTTTTTTTTTTTTGCTTTTTTGTTTTTTTTGCCTTTTGTTTTGTTTTGTTTTTTTTTTTTTTTTTTTTTTGTTCTTTGGGGTATCCAAAGCATTCTGGGTACACCACACTCCCCCGAAGATATTGCAAATCAAAAATTTACTTATTAGGTAAGTCAAAAAATTTATAATTTAATTTTTTTTGTTTATCAATATACGGACAAAAGATTTGTCCGAGCCCTTAGCTTCTACCACATACATCTATTTTTTCTTCACAAATTATTTTATCAAAATTTATCGCATCGTGAAATTTTTGAAGAATTAAGGGAACATATTGAACTCAATAAACAAATATTGAGCCACATCAAACATAAAATTGTATTTTTGCGCTAGAAGATTGAAAATACTGATAAAATTAAAAGCTAAATTAAATCAATTGATACTTAAAGTTATTTAATTTATTTTTTATATAATTTATTGCTTAATTTTTTGATAGATTTACTAATTTTTTGAATAACTTAATTAAAAAAAAATTTTCAAATACTTTTTTTCAAATAATTTTTATAAATTATTTTTTTGTATTTTTTAAAAGAAAGATTGTAATATGGTTAAAAGAAAAAAAGAAAAAAAAGAAATCTTTGCATTTTAGAAATTCTAACTTGTAAAAATTTCTATTCTGCATCAGGTATAATTGTTTTTACATACAAAAAAGTTTACAAGTATGTTAATTGATGAGTATAGTAAGCTATACATAGCAAACATTCATAATTATTTGATTAAATCTTTCAAAATAATATTATAGGAGTTTATTGGAACCAAAAAAATAAAATAAGTCCGTGCCAAAGCGTGTCAGTAGGAGGTCATGCGTATCTATCGGCACGCAAGCGTACCATGTGTCGGCACGGAAGCGTGCTGGTGCTGTTCCGTGCCAGGCAGACAACGGCACGCCTCCGTGCTATGGCACTTTAAACCTTGGTTGAGAGGCTTCTATGAAGAGGTTATTTCAAGTCTGGAGGCGACTGTCGTCCACTACGATAGCCAGAGTGCTATACATTTTTCGAAAGATCAAATATTTCATGAGAGAACGAAACATATTGATGTCTGTTATCATTTTGTTCGTGATTGGATAGCATAGAGTGATATTGTCTTGAAGAAGATTGGTACAATGGATAATCCAGCCGATATGTTGGTTAAGCCTCTTTCGGTGGCTAAGTTCAAGCATCGCATGAATTTGGTCGGTGTGTGTAGCAGAACTTAATGAGTCCCTTTGGAGTTTTGGTGGAGAAGACGGAAAATTCGAGCCAAGGTGGAGATTTATTAACTATGTCTCAAATTCTTAGGTGACGATTTATAAATATGTCTCAAATTCTTAAACCCAAATTGTTTTGGAACCAATATTAAATTAGAATTACTTACCCTAAATCCTACTGGAAATAGATTGCTTTGAGTTGGTCTAGACAAAGTTGGCAGACCTGGTCTGAAGTCCTTTATAGAGAGCACCTTGGTAGCGTAGGATTGGCCATGATGTTTTTGTCCTATTCGGCTAGCAACTTCTCCAAGTCTGAGTAATTTAATTACGTCGGAGGTGTGCAAGCTTATGTACACATATATGTGGCACTAAGCAATAGAGCGGACAGAGAGAATTAAGCCAAGCCAAGAGTCTGTGCTCGTGGTTGCTGTGCTCGTGGTTGCTGTGCATTGGTGTGAGAGAGACAAGCTGTGAAAGCTGCGTGTGAGTCCTTTGTGCGGATGTGGCTTCGTAATTATCAGTGTACGATGAAAGGTGTGTCGAGCATATTTTGGGTTTGGGTCTTTTGACAGAAATTTTTTGTACTTTGTATTCGACAGTAATAAAAGGTTTTGCTCCGTCTTCGCCCGTAGATGTAGGCCAGTGGCTGAACCACCTAAATATTTGTGTGCTTTATTTTTTTTCTCTCTTTTTCAATTCTCTTTTGGTAGTTTCGCACCGATGAACTATATTTTTTTTTTTGTCATAACATAGTTTTTTTTTTTTTTTCTGTAAAAATAGTTTGCATTTTTAACTTCATTACAGGAGTGCAATAGAGGTGCTTGAAGAAGAGCTAAGAGATCCTTTAAAACAAGGACAATGTAATATTGTAAGTTGGATGATTATTGGTTCTCCACTGCCTATGAAGATTTTATGCTTCAACATATTAATAACAATTACTAAAGTTGAGCAGAAGAGTTGCAGACTGAACCTCATGCATTTCGTGTATGTGTATCAGAAAATCATATTACTATGCAATTTTCTTCTTCTTGAACTCCAACAAATGGCACCTCATTCTTATTTTCTATACACTTAATTGGCAGATCTCCTAATTTCAGTACCAGAAACCGAAAACAAAGGCCTGCATATAGTACTGCAGATCTTCTAACATTATCATTTACTTCAGTCCAAAGTAATGGTTGTGACCTACACACAAAAAAAAAAAAATCAAATCATTTTTGCTACACCCATGCTCATATTTGAAATTTATATATTGTTACCGACTGTCCATAGCGCAAGTGGTAAAGGGCTTGGTGGTTGGTATCCGAGATTCCAAGTTCAAATCCTAGTTGATTCACATTTCCAGCTAAGTTTATTTTTAAAAGAAATAAACGAAGCGGGTAGCATGCTACCTTTCTCTCTCTCTAAAAAAAAAAAAAAATTATATATTGTTTTTCAAATAGTAACATATTTGAAATTTTGGTTTTCTAAACTAATTTGAAATGTATTGCAGGTCACATTTGATCATATGGATATTGCTTTATCAAAGGCATTCAAGTCAGCTGTTGTAGATACCATACACTCTCTTCCACAACACCAACAGGTAAATTTGAGAACTAAACATCATAGAATTTTTATGTCTGTACTTGACTAAGCCAAGATGGTCTATAAGAGTCGTCTGACATCAACACAGCAACCTGCTATTACTGTAGTAGAATTATTTACTGTTGCAAAACAAACTACCGCACAGATAGATTTAATAACATTTTTCTATGGAGAAAAAAAAAATCATGCACCATGGAATTGTAGTTAACAGAACCATATAAGAATCTCGAATAGTCTACTTAATTAGGTCCACTGCCCATAGTCAATTGCAACTCCATTTGACTATGTCAGTTCCAGCATCCCGTTGAATGATTACATGATCGCTATGCAGAATCCTATTACAGCATTTTCCTGTGAGCTAACTGCGGGACACCTGGTGGAATGTTGTAGTTAATATTTTTGTGATTTTCTAGGTCTGTGGAACTAACTGTCTAGCCTCGTTGAGTGGGTATTACTTGACATCTTTTTCTGTTTTCCTCACGTGTTGAAAATAGCTTATTTATATTTTGTCATCTGCAGATAATATTATGTGCCATAGTGAATCTTTTTCGCCAGTTCAAGAAGAACGCTACAACTATTGGGGAGGTAAGTTTGCTTTCTGTTGGTTGTATCTTGCCTCTGCAATCTTAGAAGAGATGAAACAATGAAAACGAATATATTTCAGCGCACAAGTACTTTGTATTCCGTGATATTTTCCCTTAGCACAAGTATTTTTCTGTTCTTTCAAATTCTAACACAGTTTTCTTAAAACTGAATTGCTGCATGGAACACAGCTCAACAGATCATATTTACAAATATGCAAATCTGCTCACGTCCCTGCTGCAGGAACACTGGAATTCACGAACATGTGCACAGTGCTGAACGATCAGGTCGAAATACATGCTTGACTGCAGTTTTTTTCTGTTTATTCTAATATTTTTGCAGTAGTTTGTGACAGTATGAATTCCAATGCAGGGACTTCTCAAACTGGGGAAGTCTAAAGAAGAAAAATTAAAGAGAGTAACATTACAAATTGACAGTTCAGACATCACTTTTTCTTTCAAGGTGCTGACAAAATTGCCTCTCTTTTTAACAAGCAAATTTACTTTGCATCCAAGTGAACTTACTGAGATTTTTGGGTACAGGATAACCAATTCTTTCAAAATTGCCTGGATCAGCAATGAACTTCAGGAAATTTATACCGCATTCTTTCGTATCCTAGGTTTGGAAGGATTTCTTTTGATTTTCTTTGTTTGGTAAATTTCCTTCCAAATGTTGCAAATCTTTCATTTGGAAGGATTTCTTGTGGTAAGTTGCCCCTCAGTTCTGCAATTGCTTTACAGATACCACCATCTGCTGTCAGGCTTCTCGCGATAATACTTTATAAGGTTACCTGAATAAAGGTATCTATTTTGCTTTACTTAGCAATTCATTTCCCATCACAAATTAAAGATCTAAATCGGAAAAATTGATCTGCCTGATATTCTATTAACTCACGAAAACTCGCTTCAAGGTATTTTACACTGAAACAATTTGAATAGTTTAAGCTTGTCTAAAGTTATACTTCTGAAGGTTCTGAAGGAACTTTCACTGGAATTACATGCTTTGGCAGAGGGGTCTTTTTTTTTTTTTAAAAATGTTTTTCATCCTTGCTTTCTAACAGTAACATCATTTGAAAATGACAGGTCACTCGATTAAGGCCAATTTGCATAAAAAATCTATTTATTCTGGGCTTTTGCAAAATCGGGCCACCTTTTTCGCTTTTGCAGATTCGGTCCGCTTTTTCCGCCGCCTGACCAAAATGCCCCTCCTATACAATAGCCTCCCGTGTATTCCTCAGCGTATTCCTCAACAGACGTATAATACCATGGCGTACTGTCTGGCGCTTATTAAATGCGCCGCGTCCACTTTACGCAACCCAACCTCCCTCGCTCATTACTCTGAACTCGGACCACATCCGCCCCCGCTATTCGCCGGCCCCGCTGTTTCCTGCTCGGCTTTAAGATTTTACGAAATTTTCTAAAGCTATTGAGAAATACTGCACGCCCCGCAACAGGGATAATAGTGCAATGCGAAGGGGCTACGAAAGGAGAAATAGTGCAACCGCCCACTATAACAGTGCATCCGTAGTGTCGTTCCAGTGCAACCAATCCATAACAGTCAAAATTTTATTTATTTTATTTCTTAATATAATCTTAAGCTAATAGTGCAAATGAAAGAATATGGTGACGTCGAATATAGCGGTGTGGAGTAGGAGGTTCCACCACCTCTGTATTGCCGCCGTCGTCGTGGCACTATACCTCCGCGCATCAGGGATAATAGTCGAATTCCTTATTAACGTTTCCCAGGTTAGGTGATAACATGAACATAATAGTGCAAAAAAATCTGAAATTAATATTATAATATGAAATAAACAGTGCAACAATGTTTGGTAAAAAAGAGTAACTTGTAAATAGTGTAACAAATTCGTAAGGAGTACATTAATCTGTGAACAAGAATTACATTATCTGTAAAGCCGATTACACGATTTTATAGTACTTAATAAAATACAAACAGGATTTTATCACAATGCAACCTTCTATTACATCAACTATAACAATCTCTTCATAAGATTGATTATGTAATCATCGAAGTTTATCTGCAAATCCACAATCACATAGCCGACGCAAACAGGTATTGGCCAAAGGAGACTGCTAGGAGGAGGAGGCTCGATCGGAAGGGTACGATCGATCCAGCAACGAGGCGTTAAGGTTGATTCGCACTATTTGGAATGTTTCATTTGCTTTGGGCAATTTGGAGCTCCGCTCTACAATGAAACAGACAGTACAGACAGAAAAATATTAGAATCCAACGATAAGAATAAAAATCTGCAAGAAATTAAAAAACTGTATGAGAGGATAGCCAATGGGCTCATAGCAAATAAAACACTCCAGATAGTGCGAATCTTTTCTACGTAAAGTCGAGGAGGTTAAAACAAGGCCAATATTTGTGAACTAGTCAAAGGCGACAAACGGCGTTACCCGTAGGAGGGGAAGCGCTGCTGCGGAGGGGAAGCGCTGCGCTTCCTCTTACCTGGAATGGCGTTGTCGTCTTCACTTCTTTCACGAACACCACTGTCTCCGTAATCGGGAATGCATCTGAATAACCGATATTTAAACAAACCGAATCGTCACCTCACCAACCCACCGGTGCCTCTTCGACTGACCTAATAAATTATAAACCTGATAGCAAACACAAACGTGTACGTTATAGTCTCTTCAGCGCTCGAAGAGATACGCCGGTGGGTATATTGAAACTGTCTTGAGAAGATAAACCGACTATTCAGATGCCGTGTCGAATTAGCCTCTGTGCGCCAGGGATAATAGTGCAACGGGAATGTTCTACTGCAATAGAAATGGTGCAATTATCGCTATAACAGTGCATCCGTTGGCTCGTTTCAGTGCAACCTCACTTAACCAGTAAAAATTTTGAGAACCTCGTTACACTTTTTTAAATATGTTGAACTGTTATTCTCTATTTTATACTATTACAAAAATTTACTTAATCAAATTATCTATATGTTCGCTATTAACATTAGCCTTGAACTATTATAATAAGACGTATGGATTTTCCGATGTTTCCTGCGGTGCGCCCGCGGATGTCGTCGCGGGCGGCTGGTTTGCTCTAGCCACAGGAGGGTTCTTGCATGACCTTTTGTTGTGCCCCCATCTCTGGCAATTCCGGCACCGCTTTTTTATTAAGCCGTTAGCAATAGACTCTCGCCGCGAAACCTTTTTTCTGCCCGGTTGTATGCGGACGTTTGGCGGCCGCGGCGGAACAACGTTACTTGGTATTGCAGGTCATTGCTCTTTGCCTCTGGTGGGGGGGACACAATCGTTGTAGGTTGCGCAATAAGTCGAGGTTTTAAACCATTCCTCGACAAAATCATACGGATCCCGTAGCCTAAATGAAATTGCTGCCATAGCGTGATTACATGGAATGCCGTCAATGTCCCATCGCTTGCAGGAACATGTCTTTTTGGACAGATGCACAACATCCGTACGGTCACCTGCAATTACGTAGAAAACAACAAGCCAGTCCAAAGGGTGGGACAAATAGTGTAATGACTATATGTAACCGATTGATTAGTATAAGATACTGACTAAATGGTGCAAAATAAACGATAATACCTGAAAGAGGACATCGGTCGAAGGATTCAGCGTGTAAAAGCGAGACGTTTCCCTCGAGCTCCCTAAAATCTTTTCTGCATAGGATGTTACTACACTGGTAATATTCTCTCAATTATTTTTCCTCTGGTAAAAATAACAAGCTGTCTTCTTTCGTGTTTCCTCCATAAGGTAGGTAATTGGAAGGCTCTTTAAATGTTGAATTACACTATTTATCGTCTCGGTACAGTTGGAAGTGAGCATTGAATAACGCCTTCCCAGGAAGCAATGGGTAGCCACCTATGCCGAGGAAGCTTGACCACATACTTGTACTGTTCGGGGTTCAATTCCTTCATCTTTTCCATGTGTTCGTTGAACTCCGCGACAGTGTATGCACGCGCCGCAGCCCAAAATCTTCTCCACGCAGGTGTATTTTTTGGCGCGTGCGGGAGATTGGTAGACAGATGGTAAATGCAACAACCATGAGCTGCATCCGGAAAAACATCGAATACAGCATCAATCAATCCTTTTTGGCGGTCGAAAATAATAATAGGTACACTATTTGCTCTGCTGGAGTCACGATCACCGAAGACGCCATTCCGTAACTGTTCCAGAAACCAGTGTCAGGAATAGCGATTTTCACCTTCAACAACTGCCCACGCCAATGGCAATATGCAGTTATTCCAATCAATACATGACGCCGTCAGCAGACAACCTCTAAACCTACTAGTTAGGAAGGTTTTTGGAAGAATAAGAAATCGTGTATATTAATATGTAATCGTGCAAAAAATTATATTACATTAATGAATTTATTATATAATAGTGCAACATAGTAAAATAATGATGTGACAGTGGCGTAATAGTGCAATAACGTACCATCCAGACCAATTAGCGGTCTGTAGTGCTTCCTGAATGCTCGAATCGCTGCACCGAATGCCCAGAAAAAATGATGAAAATGACTCTCGTCCTGGTAAAGTAATTGGAGATATGTTTCCGCATCTCCATTCCTCAAATCTTGCATGTACGAGGAAAGTAGAGCGAACGAGTCCTCGAAATCGCCGCGCACCTCTTGAAGGACCAATTCTCTGGCTCGATAGGCTTTTCAGTATGAAATTTTTACGCCGTGCTGCCGAAGAATCTCGGTCTAAACCATCTTCAGCGTGTATTTCTCGTTTCCCACCACCTGCTTCCTAACAAATGCTGCTATAAAAGCCGCATCGCAATTCCTGTGGCCTAATCCCCCTATTGCCCTGCTACAAGTGTGTTGCGAATCAAATTTCTTCACCTACCATTGAGCAATTCCTGGTACTTGACGCGCCTTTATTCTCCAAGGACAATCTGAGACACGGCATCGTGTGGTTATCTTATGGTCGTTGCATTTCGTCGGTGCGTATTCAAAATTTCTTTTCATTACGTATGTTTTGAAAGCTCGTTTGAAGTCGCATTGCGTCTTGTAGAGCTGGCCTTCGTGGACATCGTCCGTATCTGCGACGTCAACAACTGACTCCATCGTAGAGCTGTTTACAATGAGGTATTCTTCAAGCTCGTCGTCGCGAAATTGCTCAGCAGTAAGTCCCACTGTATCGCCTTGCCGCAACGGGAGGACATCCATGGCGCTGTATGTCCGATGAGCTGCGTCGGGAGACGTCGAGACGATACGGATGCTAACGTCGGAATCTGACTCGTCTTTCAGATCAGCGATAATAAAACCGTCGTCACTGTCTGCCGCTTCTGCATCGTCAATGAGAATAGGATGAGAAGATCTGCAGCACAAGTGAAAGCAAGAAGTATATTGTAAATATTAAATAGAACAAGAACCCTTAAGTGTAAAGTTCATACGATGCAAGAGATTGAAGTAATGATGCAAAATATTACGCGAATTAGTACAGCATAAAAATAATATATAATAAAAAAATTATGTAATAGTGCAACCGTATAATATATATTGCTTACAGTTGAAAGAGGTAAAATATAATGGCGCAAAATTGCATTGAGAGTAGTGCAATTGCCTAAAATAAAGAGGTTACAAGTGCAATAAGGCTCGGTAATGGTGCAAAAGAAATAATAGTGTAACTTACGAGCCAACTATTTCAAAATTTGTCTGCTGAGGAGTAGATGCATTTCCGAAACGCCTATTAATCAACAGATCCAGCTGTTCGTCTGTAAGCACTTCGTCTATATCATCGGGATCACAAGTAGCAAACTTTCTCTCGACTAAGTTACTCACAGCATAAATCTCCATCAAATACGCGTGGATTTTATAGAGTCTCCGTATGTTTCCGACATCGTCGTCGTCAACAATGTCGATGAGTTTGTTTAGATTCCCACTATAGCAAAGTTTAATTTCGATATTGCAGGATTCCTGTGAAGTATTAATGTACTTGCAGAACATTGCTTGCAGGGATTTAAAATTATCGCCTTGCCTGATGAAATTGAGCCGGCTGGATCCTCCTACATAATTGACAGAGCCTCCTTCCTCCTTAAAACACCCATTAAAATTGAAGTGCACTGGAATTTCATCAGTGTTATCCATGACTCGTAAGAATTGGATAGAGGAAATTAGCTAATAGTTATCAAAAAACACTCTTTATATAATATAATCCAGTTAACGTACAAGAGTTGTTAAGTTGTGCATGGGGCGGAAAATAGCACTTCAGATACGGCCAAACTTTATTTTTAATCCGCCAGAATTTTTTCCAACCGACGCAAGCCTTGCACCATTTTGGACAATTCGACAATGCATATGCGGTTATATTGCACTAATTTTGAATTCTGTTGCCCGCCGCCGAGCTTCCCCGCCGCCGAGCTTTCTTGCATGCCGACTCTTATGTCGGACAACGCCGTCCGTCCTACCCCGGAGGCGACCGTCGTTCATTTGCACTTTTAACTTCAGATTATATTAAGAAATATGAAAGTAAAATTTTGACTGGTTATGGCGAGGTTGCACTGGTAACAGCCTAGCGATCCACTGTTAGAAGGGTAGTTGCACCATTTTTTCTAGCGTTGCTACTTCGCGTTTCACTATTGTCCGTGTTGCGGGGCGTGCAGTTTTTGTCATTTAGCTCGGCGGCAGGAAAGCTCGGCGGCGGGTAACAGAATTCAAAATTAGTGCAATATAATCGCATATGCATTGTCGAACTGTCCAAAATGGTGCAAGGCTTGCGTCGGTTGGAAAAAATTCCGACGGATTAAAAATAAAGTTTGGCGGGATCTGAAGTACTATTTCCCGCCCCATGCACAACTTAACAACTCATGCACGTTAACTGGATTATATTATATAAAGAGTGTTTTTGAATAACTTTTAGCTAATTTTCTGTATTCAACTCTTACAAGTTATGGATAACACTGAAATTTCAGTGCACTTCAATTTTAATGGGTGTTTTAAGGAGGAAAGAGGCATTGTCAATTATGTAGGAGGATCCAGCCGGCTCAATTTCATCAGGCAAGACGATAATTTTAAATCCCTGCAAGCAATGTTCTGCAAGTACATGAATACTTCACAGGAATCCTGCAATATTGAAATTAAACTTTGCTATAGTGGGAATCTCAGCAAACTCATCGACATTGTTGACGACGACGATGTTGGAAACATACGGAGACTCTATAAAACCCACGCGTATCTGATGGAGCTTTATGCTGTGAGTAACTTAGTCGAGAGAAAATTTGCTACTTGTGATCCCGATGATATAGACGAAGTGCTTACAGACGAACAGCTGGATCTGTTGATTAATAGGCGTTTCGGAAATGCATCTACTCCTCAGCAGACAAATTTTGAAATAGTTGGCTCGTAAGTTACACTATTATTTCTTTTGCACCATTACCGAGCCTTATTGCACTTGTAACCTCTTTATTTTAAGCAATTGCACTACTCTTAATGCACTTTTGCGCCATTATATTTTACCTCTTTCAACTGTAAGCAATATATATTATACGGTTGCACTATTACATAATTTTTTCATTATATATTATTTTTATGCTGTACTAATTCGCGTAATATTTTGCATCATTACTTCAATCTCTTACATCGTATGAACTTTACACTTAAGGGTTCTTGTTCTATTTAATATTTACAATATACTTCTTGCTTTCACTTGTGCTGCAGATCTTCTCATCCTATTCTCATTGACGATGCAGAAGCGGCAGACAGTGACGACGGTTTTATTATCGCTGATCTGAAAGACGAGTCAGATTCCGACGTTAGCATCTGTATCGTCTCGACGTCTCCCGACAAAGCTCAACGGACATACAGCGCCATGGATGTCCTTCCGTTGCGGCAAGGCGATACAGTGGGACTTACTGCTGAACAATTTCGCGACGACGAGCCTGAAGAAAACCTCATTGTAAACAGCTCTACGATGGAGTCAGTTGTTGACGTCGCAGATGCGGACGATGTCCACGAGGGCTAGCTCTATAAGACGCAAGGCAACTTCAAACGAGCTCTCAAAACATACGCAATGAAAAGAGGTTTTGAGTACGCATCGACGAAATACAACGACCATAAGATAACCGCACGATGCCGTGTCTTAGATTGTCCTTGGAAAATAAAGGCGCGTCAAGTACCGAGAATTGCTCAATTGTGGGTGAAGAAATTTGATTCGCAACACACTTGTAACAGGGCAATAGGGGGATTGGGCCACAGGAATTGCGATGCGGCTTTTATAGCAGCATTTGTTAAGGAGCAGGTGGTGGCAAACGAGAAATATACGCCGAAGATGGTTCAGACCGAGATTCTTCGACAGCACGGCGTAAAAATTTCATACTGGAAAGCCTACCGAGCCAGAGAATTGGTCCTTCAAGAGATGCGCGGCGATTTCGAGGGCTCGTTCGCTCTACTTTCCTCACACATGCAAGAGTTGAGGAGTCGAGATGCGGAAACATGTCTCCAATTACTTTACCAGGACGAGGGTCATTTTCACCGTTTTTTCTGGGCATTCGGTGCAGCGATTTGAGCATTCAGGAAGCACTACAGGCCGCTGATTGGTCTGGATGGTACGTTATTGCACTATTACGCCACTGTCACATCATTATTTTACTATGTTGCACTATTATATAATAAATTCATGAATGTAATATAATTTTTTGCATGATTATATATTAATATATACACGATTTCTTATTCTTCCAGGAACTTTCCTAACTGGTAAGTTTAGAGGTTGTCTGCTGACGGCGTCATGTATTGATGGGAATAACTGCATATTGCCATTGGCGTGGGCAGTTGTTGAAGGTAAAAATCGCTATTCCTGACACTGATTTCTAGAACAGTTACGGGATGGCGTCGTTGGTGATCGCGACTCCAGCAGAGCAAATAGTATACTTACTATTATTTCCGACCACCAAAAAGGATTGATTGATGCTGTATTCGATGTTTTTCCGGATGCAGCTCATGGTTGTTGCATTTACCATCTGTCTACCAATCTCCCGCACGCGCCAAACAATACACCTGCGTGGAGAAGATTTTGGGCTGCGGCCCGTGCATATACTGTCACGAAGTTCAACGAACACATGGAAAAGATGAAGGAGTTGAACTCCGAACAGTACAAGTATGTGGTCAAGCTTCCTCGGCATAGGTGGGCTACCCATTGCTTTCTGGGAAGGCGTTATTCAATGCTCACTTCCAACTGTGCCGAGACGATAAATAGTGTAATTCGACATTTAAAGAGCCTTCCAATTACCTACCTTGTGGAGGAAACACGAAAGAAGACAGCTTGTTATTTTTACCAGAGAAAAAATAATGGGGAGAATATTACCAGTGTAGTAACATCCTATGCAGAAAAGATTTTAGGGAGCTCGAGGGAAACGTCCCGCTTTTACACACTGAATCCTTTGACCGATGTCCTCTTTCAGGTATCTTATACTACTTATCAATCGGTTACATATAGTCATTACACTATTTGTTCCACCCTTTGGACTGGCTTGTTGTTTTCTAGGTAATTGCAGCTGACCGTACGGATGTTGTGCATCTGTCCAAAAAGACATGTTCCTGCAAGCGATGGGACATTGACGGCATTCCATGTAATCACGCCATGGCAGCAATTTCATTTAGGCTACGAGATCCGTATGATTTTGTCGAGGACTGGTTTAAAACCTCGACTTATTGTGCAACCTACAACGATTGCGTCCCCCCCACCAGAGGCAAAGAGCAATGGCCTGCAATACCAAGTAACGTTGTTCCGCCGCGGCAGCCAAACGTCCGCATACAACCGGGCAGAAGAAAGGTTTCGCGGCGAGAGTCTATTGCTAACGGCTTAATAAAAAAGCGGTGCCGGAATTGCCAGAGATGGGGGCACAACAAAAGGTCATGCAAGAACCCTCCTGTGGCTAGAGCAAACCAGCCGCCCGCGACGACATCCGCGGGCGCACCGCAGGAAATATCGAAAAATCCATACGTTTTATTGTAATAGTTCAAGGCTAATGTTAATAGTGAACATATAGATAATTTGATTAAGTAAATTTTTGTAATAGTATAAAATAGAGGATAACAGTTCAACATATTTAAAAAAGTGTAACGAGGTTCTCAAAATTTTTACTGGTTAAGTGAGGTTGCACTGAAACGAGCCAACGGATGCACTGTTATAGCGATAATTGCACCATTTCTATTGCAGTAGAACATTCCCGTTGCACTATTATCCCTGGCGCACAGAGGCTAATTCGACACGGCATCTGAATAGTCGGTTTATCTTCTCAAGACAGTTTCGATATACCCACCGGTGTATCTCTTTGAGCGCTGAAGAGACGCTATAACGTACACGTTAGTATTTGCTATCGGGTTTATAATTTATTAGGTCAGTCGAAGAGGCACCGGTGGGTTGGTGAGGTGACGATTCATTTTGTTTAAATATCGGTTCTTTAGATGCATTCCCAATTACGGAGACAGTGGTGTTCGTGAAAGAAGTGAAGACGACAACGCCATTCCCGGTAAGAGGAAGTGCAGCGCTTCCCCTCCGCAGCAGCGCTTCCCCTCCTACGGGGAACGCCGTTTGCCGCCTTCGACTCGTTCACAAATATTGGCCTTGTTTTAACCTCCTCGGCTTTACGTAGAGAAGATTCGCACTATCTGGAGTGTTTTATTTGCTAGGAGCTCATTGGCTATCCTCTCATGCAGTTTTTTAATTTCTTGCAGATTTTTATTCTTATCGTTGGATTCTAATATTTTTCTGTTTGTACTGTCTGTTTCATGGTAGAGCGGAGCTCCAAATTGCCCAAAGCAAATAAAACATTCCAGATAGTGCGAATCAACCTTAACGCCTCGTTGCTGGATCGATCGTACCCTTCCGATCGAGCCTCCTCCTCCTCCTAGCAGTCTCCTTTGGCCAATACCTGTTTGCGTCGGCTATGTGATTGTGGATTTGCAGATAAACTTCGATGATTACATAATTAATCTTATGAAGAGATTGTTATAGTTGATGTAATAGAAGGTTGCATTGTGATAAAATCCTGTTTGTCTTTTGTTAAGTACTATAAAATGGTGTAATCGGCTTTACAGATAATGTAATTCTTGTTCACAGATTAATGTACTCCTTACGAATTTGTTACATTATTTACAAGTTACTCTTTTTTACCAAACATTGTTGCACTGTTACTTCATATTATAATATTAATTTCAGATTTTTTTGCACTATTATGTTTATGTTATCACCTAGCCTGGAAAACCTTAATAAGGAATTGCACTATTATCCCTAGCGAGCGGAGGTATAGCGCCACGGCGGCGGCGGCAATAAAGAGGCGGTGGAGCCTCCTCCTACTCCACACCGCTATATTCGACGTCACCATGTTCTTTCATTTGCACTATTAGCTTAATATTACATTAAAAAATGAAATAAGTAAAATTTTGACTGTTATGGATTGGTTGCACTGGAACGAGGCTACGAATGCACTGTTATAGTGGGCGGTTGCACCATTTCTCCTTTCGTAGCTCCTTCGCGTTGCACTATTATCCCTGTTGCGGGGGGCGCAGTATTTCTCAATAGCTTTAGAAAATTTCGTAAAGTCTTAAAGCCGACCAGGAAACAGCGGGGCCGGCGAATAGCGGGGGCGGATGTGGTCCGAGTTCCGAGTAATGAGCGAGGGAGGTTGGGTTGCGTAAAGCAGACGCGGCGCATTTAAAGTACGTCATGGTATTATACGTCTGTTGAGCAATACGCTGAGGAATACGCGGGAGGCTGTTGTATAGGAGGGGCATTTTGGTCAGGCGGCGGAAAAAGCGGACCGAATCTGCAAAAACAAAAAAGGTGACTCGATTTTGCAAAAGCCCAAAATAAGTAAATTTTTTATGCAAATTGGCCCTCTACTAAATGTGGCGAAATCATCAATTTTAGTCGAAGAAAAAAAGGAAACAAATAAGCAGCTGGATACAAATAGTAGCTCCCAAAATTCATCGCAGTAATCGTTTCTTTTTCATTTTTGCATCAAAGAATATTAGCCTTTAACTGAGCCAAGAGTACATGCCTCCAATTGAGTGCAGGATAATGGTTTTTTTTTTATTTCTGTTTTTTGGTGTACATTAGTCCTTTATCTGGTATAGTGCGTAATACTGTGTCGATTTCACTAAGGTTAGTTTGATTCAAGTATGTTCTTTTTAGTATTTAACAATATCTTCTACTTATTTAACGCCACATTTTGCAATCCAAAAGAATGTTCTTTTCTTGATAAAATATTCTCTAATTCTTTTTTTTTTTTTTTGAGAAAAAGATAGCACGCTACTGCTTTATTCATTTGGAAGCTGAATTAAGCTATAGATTGAGAGAATCGGGCCTCAGAAAAAAAAATAAACTATATAACATAGCAAAGGTTCCACAGGTTTCTAAGAGAGCCGATCTTCGCCATCATTTGACTTGCGTGCTTTTTTTTTTTGCGAAAATTCTTCTATTCTGCTCTAACCAAATAGGTTACCACAAAAAGGCAATTGTCGCTAACTCCCTAACCCTTTAAAGCACTACCTTGAGTCTGCTCACCTCCCTAAGCCTATCATTGAAATGCAGTAAAGTAGAGACATTTTATTAGTCAATTTGCTCAAAGCCTACCCACTGAAATGCAGTTAAGCAAGAGGCATTTTATTAGCCAATTGGTCCTCCAACAGCAGTCTTGTAATTTAAGATGGTCGGCCGTCTCACGCTTATCCATACATAGGACACAGCCCTCCTCACCACGCCAACCTCTTTTTAGAAGATTATCCACCATCAGCACCTCTCGTTTCAGAACTAGCTATACAAAAATTTTAACTTTCAGCGGGATTCTTATCTCCCACAGCTGAACAAAACTTCTGGCATTGACTCCCTCGTCTTGCAGAAAGTTATAGAGTGAGTTAACCAGAAACAATTTAGATTGTGCCCATCTCCAATTGAGTATGTTACTCCACACATAAAAAGAGTCGTAGTCGCTAAAACACTTCGCCGCCACTGTAAGGTCCAAGCAGTCTCCTCGGGGAGTAGTAAACACCTTCAATAAGGGACCCCACTGATAAGTTTTTTCCAAGAGGAACCTCCAATATTTCACCAGTAGAGCTACATTTAGGTTTTCAAAAGCCTTCATCGATCGGATCTAATTATCTAATTTTAAAAAAAATTAATTTTGCAACATAGTTTTTTAGTTTATTTGATTTTAGTTAGTTAGTGAATTTTTAATTTCAAAATTTGAATGCAATTGCTTATCTTTACAGATTAATTTATATATTTTATGTAGTTTATATAACTGTAAATTCACTAAAATTAACAATTAGTTTAAATTTTATATTGAAATAGCTATCAACGACTTAAATTTAATAAATTTAAAATAAGATAGTAAAATTAAAATTTTGAAAGATTAGATGGACAAATTAAAATAGCTTGTAGTTGGGAAAACTTTTACACATTTCTATTAAAAAAAGAAAAAAACGTACAGAACTCACCTTAATTATGGACTATTTTGGGTCACCTACCTGTCACGCCCCGGATTACTACGTTTTTCGGGCTCACCAACAGATCCGCCGTACACATAAGAATTTTTCTTGTATACGAAGTGATAGCTGTACCTGCAAATGGATAGAAGCTATAACAGGAGTACAGAGCTGCTAAAACTGAAACATATATATACCATAAAAAAAACCCACTGTACATACACGTTCCAAAACACAACCATCTCTCAGAATGAAACTAAAACCACAATATGTACATGGTACAACCAAAAACTATCTCTGATAGGAACTCCTCTAATATGGTGACCGGGTAGATAGGGATCTAGCTCGCGACTCCCTTATCTCAATCAGAAACAGCAGCAGTAGCAGCAGTCGAAGACTCTGTAAGAAAAAGTGGCACAATGGGTATGAGAACTACTACTAAAACAGAGTAGCCCTCAGTGGGTACCGTTACCGACCCCAACGGCCTACCCACTAAGTCTACAATATGGGTATTCAGCTGATAGGTAAATAAACAGAAAGAAACTCTACAACTAAATGTCACTATACTATAACTATCCAAACCATGCTTTCCGTAGACTTATGAATGCATCACTAGCTACAACCAATCACAATTGACCCAATCTCAAGGAACCGCCAACTGGCCAGTCCAGCCTGTACCCAAACTACACCGCACACCACCCACGGGGGTGGCCGGTCTAAGAAAACCGCCCAAACAGGACTACTGCGACATCAACGCAAGAAAAGCCTCACTTCGGAGTGGCACTTGTGGGCGCTACCCAAACAAGTATGCAAGCGTGTCTCTGCCGAGCTCAATCAGGCTCACACAGGTTATAATCCGTACAAATAGGTCAAACTGGTCTAACAACTAAGGTTCACGTGCCCTCTGCACAATCTGATATAAGATGTAAGAATCTGGGTCCACCGTCGAGCTGGACAACACCTGACTGTACAAAACAGCCTAACTCTGCTGTAATAACGAGCTAGGCCCCTCAGCACGAGCGTAATCTCAACCTACACTAATTTAAGTATCCATGACGCACTAACAGCGGTGATACAAAAGAAAAGTCAGCTTCTGAAACTAAATCTGATAACTTTTTGAAAAGTGACAGGTGTAGATTTAATAAGTTATCCCTTAAGTCAATCCCAAGTCAGCAGATAATAATCATCATAAATTAGCTAAACATGTTATAACACTTAGATTACATCTATAACATGCAAATCTACAGTTTGAGCTATAAACAGGATGATTATAAATAAAACTACACATGCTGGGGTTTCATATACTTAGGAGGCATTCCGAAGGCTTCGGACAATACCAACCCACCTCAAATGCACGTCCAACACTGGCTAAAAGTCGATAGGAGAAGCCTCGTGCTAGATCAACCTCAAACGAAATCAACCAAGGTGCATGAACAATCCTCCAAAGAAAAGAAGAATAATAAAGAGATCATTCCTCAAATTCCCATAGAACTTAGGAATGGAAGCTAGAGAGAGAAAGAGGAGAAGCCTGCATGTTTCTCCAAGCTCCAACACAGATAATTCTGGCTGGGTCGGTGGGGGATAATATCAGCAACAAAAATTACCAAAAGACCCTTCACCAACTCAATCTGCCGGATTGAGTTCCGATACTCAATTTGGGGTATCGATACCCGGCACTCAGACAGCAAACTCGAGCGCTAGACAGCTAGATTTTTTTTAATACTGTGTACTGGTATTAGCCCGATGCAGTACCGGTACCCAGTCCCAGTACCGGTACTCACCGACTAAGGTACCGGAACTCAACACAAAGCCTCACAAACCCGAGAGCACCCATTCAGGTAACCTTCTGGGGTACCGGTACCCCACTCAGGTACCGGTACACAACACTCAAAACCCTGCAGTTTGCAGATTTCAGTGTCAGAACTCCAAACTCGCACAGCACTGAGTCCGTTTTTGCGTCCATTTCGCGCCAAAACGACTCCGGCTCGTCCCGACACTCTACAGATGTATCAATAAGCCACTGATGCTGCAGTCATTCCGACAGCTAAACTCTAGGGATACTACACTACCTCTCCATTTTAAAAATTATGATTTCATCATACAGTCTTTGAATTTGTTTCATTTGAATCAATTAATGGTATTTTAACTTCAAAATTTGAGATAAGTTCTCACTTTAAGGAATTTATATTTGTGAGAATTACATGAACTATACTAAAATACTTGTAAAGATAAATGACAGATTCACATTTTGAAATTAAAGTATCATTGTATTAAGTCAAATCAAACAAATTAAAAGATTGGATAATAAAATTAAAATTCTAAAAGATTTAAAATTCTAAAAAATTGAATAGCAAACTTACAATATTCTACAGTTAAGATTTTTTCCCAAAAAAAATCTTAGGTTAGATCTGTCAATCTCAATCCGTACTCGCGGATACTCAGGGATTATCCATAAATTTGCGGATATGGATATTAATTTTTCTTATCTAAAAAAATTATAAATAAAATGGGTGAGTGCCAGACCTTGCAGATATTTTGGGCAATCCACGAGTACCCACGGGTACTTGCATATATAAGTTTTTTTAAAAAAAATTTAAAAAATAAAAAAATTGTTCACTTTTTTGTTTTCTTTGCTACTAGAACGCTGACACTAATTTCTTCTAATATTATTTTTTAGCGTTAATTGCATACAAGTTACTACAAATATAGTGAATTGCAAATATATCTCTATAAAGTTCAACTTTTATATATTGTCCCTATAAAAGTCCTGATGTTTTTAAATATGTCCCTACCATTAGAATCCGTTAGAAAAACTTAATTAACCATAAGTTAAATACTTAACCCTAATTAGTTAATGAGGTGAATTGACATTTTATCTCTCTTTAATTAACAGTTGAAATTTTTGGAAGGACATATTTGTGATGACAAAAAGATCATTTCACTTATAAAATAGATAGTGCTTTAACGGTAACAAACTAGAGGGATATATTTGAAAATTTTGGGACTTTTGTAGGGATAATATATAAAACTTGAACTTTATAGAGATTATTTGCAATTAACTATATTTACAGGGATCTGTATGGAATTAACCCTTTTTTATACTATATATTGTATATTGTGATGTTTTATACAATAAGTTATATTTTGATCTTTTAAAAATAATATATATATATATATATTTAATAACTATATTATATATATTATATACTATATACTATATATATATATATATATATATATGTGTTTGGAAAGTATAGAAAAGAGTAAAAATAAAATAAAATAAAAATAAAAAGGTACCTTGTCATCCTGTTTGATCTGACAAAATGGGATAAGGGGCTTATCCTCCTATCTTGTACCCAAACACAATTTGTTAGGGATGGGAACAGCAGTTCCACCCTTAACGGGTTATACCTGTTAACGGGTTATACCAGGTATAACCCGTTAAGGGTGGAAACTGTTGTTCCCACCCCGGGTTGGAACAAGGCTATCCTCACATTTTGTACCAGGGGCATCTCTGGAAAAAACGTGTAGCTCCCTCCCTTTGTCGTCTTCTTCTCCATCTCTGGAACCCCGCCGCCATACTTTCGCCCCCGCTTCCTTCTCCCTTCGTCGCCTTCTTTTCCATCTGTGGAACCCCCGCGCCCTTGTTCCTCTCTTCGCCATCTTCGCCGTCGCCGCAAACCCTAGATCTGAGGAAGCTCCATCTTTGGAATCCCCTTGCCCTTCTCAGATCTAGGCTTCGCCTTCTTCGCCGTCACTGGAAATCCCCGATCTGAGGACCCCGGTGGCCAGGGCATCGTCTCTTCGCCTTCTTCTCTATCTTTGGAACCCCCGGGCCCTTATTCTTCTTTTCGCCTTCTTCGTCGTCGCTGGAAACCCGCCGCCTTCCTCGTGTTTGGGGAGAAACTGCCGCCTTCCTCGGCTTTGGGGAGAAACCCCTACCTTCCTCTGTGCGTAGCCTAGATCTGAGGTTTGGTCGCCGCCCCAAATCCCCTATCTTGTACCAGATCCAAACTTCGTTCTAAGCCCCTTCCTCTGTGCGATCACTGCCTTGTCGTCGCCGCCTTCCTCTGTGCAATCACTGCCTTGGTCGCCGCCGCCTTCCAGTGTGCGATCTCTGCTTTGGTCGCCGCTGCCTCCATCTGTGCGATCATTGCCTTCGTCGCCGCCGGCTTCCTCTGTGCGATGTCTATTTTGGTTGCTGCCGCCTTTTTCTGTGTGATATCTGCTTTGGGTGCCGCCACCTGACTCGGTGTGATCTCTGCTTTAGTCGTCGCCGCCTTCCTTTGTGCAATGAGTGCCTTGGTCGGCGCCGCCTTCATATCGCCGGTTATTGTTGTATGTTATATTGTAATATTCGACTAGTTGCATTTACATATATCAATGTGTTCATATTATTTGAGTTCAGCCTATGATTAGGATTTTTTCCATGCTATATAATTGGTGGATTAGTATGGATGTAAATTTGCTTCATAGTATATGTAGATTTACTTGATGATATATGTGTACGCGCCTATGCGCCCTTGTTGGTAAAAAGTGTTAATTAGGGTACGTGTTTAAATAATGCATGCGTTTTTGGTAATTGTTAATGAATATATCTGTTATATTCAATATGATCTTTGTTATTTTTTTTTCTAAATTATTGAGTTGTTGTCGTTTTTAAGATTGATTAAATAAAGCCAATAATAATTAATAAAATATCAAAATATTTTTAAATTTTAATTCCTGAGATTTAAATTGGTTAGTGTAATCCCAAAATAATAAATTTTACAACCAACTTAGCACTAAAATTTAGAAATCCTTCATATTAAGAGAGGGGTATTTTGGGTATATAAAAAGTTCAACTACCCATTATTCCTCTTATTCTCAATAACCATCCAAACACAATTTTTCTAGTTCTAGTTTATACTCACAATTTCATCCAAACAAAAAAATACCTTTGTTCCTACAAAAATCCATACTTGTACCTATCCCCGGTATAACTAGTTCCTGCTTATACGCCAACCAAACGAAGCCTGTGGGTAATTGTATATTTGCTCACACAGATATAGTTAAGAATAATAGCTATCCAAAAGTTTATAGGCAAATTTTATCCACTCTGGCATAATCTGCAAATATAATGACTTGTATACGGATTATTCAACTCGATGGTTTGTCAGTTCTCTCTTGGGCACAACCTAGGCATCATGAACATTGACATGTCATTTGGGATACGACATGACTCGAACACGGTGACTTGACAGCTTCTAAAAAATTAGGACACGGACACGCTATAGACACTATTAATAAACATAATATTATTAATATAGTAATATATATTTATTATATATAAAGTATTAATTTTGGTAAAATATTATTATATTTCTTCTACAAAGGAAAGTTAGTAAAATTTAATTCATAGTTCATATATTTTAAGAAAAAATTATTCTCCACCATGCATAGTTTATTTATATTGTCTAAAAAAATTTATATGCATTCTCATAAAACTAAAAGGTTTAATTTCATACAGGTCCTTGCTAATATAGTGAATTGTAAATATATTCATACAAAGTTCAACTTTCAAATGTTGTTTTTTTTTTTTTTTGAGAAATAGGTAGCACGCTATCCGCTTCGTTTATTTCATTTAAAAATAAACTTAGCTAGAAATGTGAATCAACTAGGATTCGAACTTGGGTTTCGGGTATCAACCACCAAGCCCTTTGCCACTTGCTCTAGGGACGGTCGGTAACTTTCAAATGTTGTTCCTGCAATAGTCCTAATGTTTTCAAATATACTCTTGCCGTTAGGATCCGTTAGAAAAAAAATTAGTTAATCATAGATAAAAAACTTAACCCTAGTTAATTAATAAGAATAATTGACATTTTTACTCTTCTTCAATTAACAGTTGAGATTTTTTGAGGAAGGTATTTGTGATGGCAAAAGGTCATTTCACTTATAAAATAAAATATTGCTTTAACGGTAACAGACCATAGGGACATATTTGAAAATATTAGGACTTTTGTAGGAACAATATATAAAAGTTGAACTTTGTAGGGATATATTTGCAATTCACTATGTTTGCAGAGATTTGTATAAAATTAATCCAAACTAAAATATTTATCATTTTAAATTATTTATATGCATAAAAAATAAGTAGAATAAAAAGTGTAGAGCTACTATGCTATTGGAAGCATAGAGGATCTGATGCTTCCAACTTTTTTGACCATTGGATTAAAAATTATACGGTTGGGATGATTGCGGCCCCCAGTGTTGAGTAGTACCCCTAGGGTTGAGTGGTTCCCACAGGGTAATAGTATTAATCCGAAGGTTAGAAATGATCAAAGGGATTGATTTAAGGGCGAAAAAATCGAAAGCACCAAATCCTCTATACTTCCGATAGCATAGTAGCTCCACTCAAATAAAAATATGTATATTTTTTTAATTATATGTATTATGGATCCGTATTAAATGCGCGCCCAAAATATGTCTATACTGGAAATAAATTTCATGCGGACACACATGCGAGACTTATAAAAATATCAGTGATATATAGAGAGCACAACTTACGACAGTGCATAGAAACTGGGCCCAACTGAAGCCGCAAAGCGTGTCCGGCAGGTGAGGCCCGGGCTGGCTGCACACGCGTTTCATCATTTCTTGGAATCTTGACGGCCTCACCTTCCCAAATCCGAAGCTTCCGCCGTCCACATATTTGACTTTCAGCTCATCCTGCCGTCACCACATCCGACCCGTACGATATTATTAAACTTCCTCCAACAAAACTGCTCAGATATTTCCTCCAACAACAACTCATCCGACACCTTTCTCTCAAAAACAACTCCTCCAATACCATCTCTTTTCCCACCTCTCCCTCTCCCCTTCTTCTTGAATAGTTCCAAGATACCCCACACACATTCCAATAATACCAATTATTAATTGCAGCAGTTGTTGTTGGATCGATTCAAAGTTAAAATCAAATCACTTTACGAACAAGTATCTTTCTCTCTCTCTATTTCTCTCTCTTTCTTTTTCAATATCCAATAGGAGTAAAGGAAAATCTATCTCTATCTCTTTTTGTCCCCCTCTTCTTTTTTTTTTTTATTTTTTATGTTGTTGATTGCTTTTTTACTTTTGTGTGATTCTCTTGGTGAGAGGAAAAAGGTGGAAGAAGAAGAAGAAGAAGAAGAGGAGGAGGCATTAATTTGAAGAATCCATTGCTTGTATGTTCTCAATTAATTTCTTTGTTCATTTTATTCATCTTTCTTTTTGTTTTCACATGTTTTTTTTTTCTTTTTTTTTTTTTTTTGTTCTTGCTGTTTTAGGATTGAATTTTGTCCTGTTTAAGTATGGTTGTTTCTGTGGGTTTGATGTTAGTTGAATAGCCATAATAAACAGCCTGATTTACTATATTTATTTAAATATTATTGGCCATAATTGTCACCTTATCTGTATTCTTTGTTTCTTCTTTTATGGTGGTTCTTTTTTCCTCTCTTAAGGAAGAAGTAAAAAAAAAAAGAAAAAAGAATCCACCATATTGCAAATATTTTAAAAATTGGATCAACACCGACAGTCCCTAGCGTAAGTGGCAAAAGGGCTCGGTGGTTGGTACCTGAGACCCAAGTTCGAATTCTATTTGGTTCGCATATCCACCTGATTCCGAAAGCGGTTCAGTTCAACCATAAACCTGGACCGGTGTAAACTGTGAGTTTCGCTTTGACTCGTTAGACCTGTGGTTCAACCGGTGAATTAACCCGGTTTGATAAGAACCGGCTGAGTTTCTTTTTACTTTATATTTCAATAATTAATTAGAAATATACATTGGTTTTTGAATGATCTACACTTTGAGTACATTTATATATATATATATATATATATATATGATATAATAATATTTAAAATAATGTAAAGTAATATACTTNTTTATATATATATATATATATATATATATGATATAATAATATTTAAAATAATGTAAAGTAATATACTTAAGAATATATATATTTTTTATTATATGTAGAATGAAAAATAATAATTAAGTATTTATGATGTCATGCTGACGCCATCCAATTATACCGAACCTGACAATATTTCTAGGTCGTAAATGGTTTCTTGTTTTAAAACAATATATGCAGGTCGCATGCGTACATAATTTATGGACATCATTGAATCTAGTACCTAAATAGATGAAGATACTTCGGAAGGGTTATTTCGAAATTTTATGGATTCTCAATTTGAAGATTGTTGTACAACAAATCACTGAAATTTGAGTCGGACTGGAAACAAGAAATGGAAAAGATTTTTCAAATTTTATCCTGAAAATTGCGAACAGTTGAAATTATGTGTAAATGTTCTTTTGTTTGATTTGACAATATACTATTTAAAACTTTGCAAATATTAGGATATACTTTTGATACTTCAGAATAGAATGCAAGCTTTGCCCACACTTTTCCTCACATGGGATGATTACTCTAGTAAGATTCTATTTCATAGTAAAAAATTACATTAGAGTGACTTTTCGCTCTTTATCTCGATCGACTATGTGTAACTCTTCTTGTTGATTATGTTGCTCAAGTTCAGTGGCATTTTACTATAGGAGAAAATGGCGGATATTCTACTGGGATCTCACACTATAAAATCGCATGGCGCCAAAGTAGCACGGTTCCACATGTATGATTGGATTATACTTGTACTTCTCGCAGTAATTGACGGACTATTAAACATAATAGAACCATTCCATCGCTTTGTCGGAAAGGACATGATGACAGATCTGAGATACCCGATGAAAAGCAACACGGTGCCATTCTGGGCTGTTCCGGTACATTTTTGCCCCGCTTTCATGTATTGGATCTTCAAGAAAAGTATTCTTTTTTTAGTATATTCATGCGTGTTTTGTATATTTCAACTAGACATTTACATGATACCTATGCAAAATCATCTATTGAAGTATCTATCTATCCATTGTCTGAATTTCTTTTATGCCAATGAATTATACTCTTGTCGTTACGAAAGTGATCTCATTCGAACAACTTTAAGCCTAAAATAATGTTTTTTTTTCCTCTTTGGAAGGAAAAATGCACTTTCTATGGTTAAATATGAGAAGAATTCGAGATTTACAGTGACAGATATAAATAGATGTTTTTTTTAGAACATATGTAAAAGCCTCTTCTACCGCTTATATTTGATTTTTTTGCAGATCATTGCCATCATATTGCCTTTCTTTATCTTCAGCGGGATTTACCTTAAAAAGAGAAATGTGTATGATTTGCATAACGCCATACTAGGTACTTTTCATGTTCTTTCTTGAGTTTGTATATTTCACATTAGGCGATTTGGCGGCTGTTGAACTCTTCATCTTTTCTGACAGGCCTTCTTTTTTCTGTGCTTATAACTGCGGTAATCACGGATGCAATTAAGGATGGCGTTGGTCGCCCGCGACCTGATTTCTTTTGGCGCTGTTTTCCCGATGGCAAAGATGTGAGCCCTTAATTTGTGACACTTCTCTTCTAATGCTTGCTTTATGTTTTTTTTTTTTTTTTTTTTTTTTTTTTTTTTTTTTTTTTTTTTTTTTTGAGTTTTTATTGTTTTCTTCAGTTGTACGATAATTCCACAACAAGTGTTATATGCCACGGAGAGAAGAGTGTCATCAACGAAGGTCACAAGAGCTTTCCAAGCGGCCATTCTTCATGTATGCTACATATAACTGTCTGCTATATCGGACTGGTGATTCTTGTATCTGTTTGCTAGAATAGTTTCTCAATTTGTTAAGAGTTTCTTTTTTCTTTTTTTTCTTTTCTTAACTGATGCCTAAGCATGAATGTGTGCTAAATCAATTTTCTTTTGCATTTATAATCAACATTCTGTGTGACTGGTAATGTGGCTCATTTGGACTAAATTTTTAACAAACAGAATTTGATGCAATTGGATTCTCGGTTTTTCATAAATTGGAGAGCTAATTCAAGGGAAATTTGATTTCTTTAGTTTTCTAATCAATTCAATAAAAAGCACTTATTTTTGGTTGAGATTTTGTTGACAAGAACGTTTACTGTCGTATACTCCATGCATTATTGCTGCAATAAAAGTAGTTGTAATAGCATTTATCATCCAATCTCTGTGCCTTTTGGTGCTTATTCATATTGGACATCTTATTTTCGACTCTTTTGTTACGCAGGGTCATTCGCTGGTCTAGGATTTCTTTCATGGTATCTAGCTGGGAAAATAACAGCCTTTGATCGCAAAGGCCACATCGCGAAACTTTGCATTGTTTTCCTGCCTCTGCTTGTCGCATCTCTCGTGGCAGTTTCTCGAGTAGATGACTATTGGCATCACTGGCAAGATGTGTTTGCTGGAGGTCTTCTAGGTTTGCGTTCCTCTTCATCTCATTAATCCAATTTTCTATTATTTTAATTTTTGTTTTTCTCTCATTGTTTACTATTTCTGGTTTCTTTTGTAGGACTTACGGTTGCTTCATTTTGTTACCTGCAATTCTTCCCGTCTCCTTTTGGTGCAGATAGTAAGTCCTACTTTCTTTATGCATCTTTTTATTAATTAAAAGTTTTGACTACAAAATGTTCATAATGTGTTGCAAAATGAGGATCTTATTGTCATGATTTTAAATACAGTTTATTACTGTATCGTCGAGTGTTAGTAATAGAAGGATCAGTTCCGAGTAATTTAAGATCTTAGGAAAGAAATTGCACTAGAAATTCAAACAAATATGCATTGATAAATGGTGGACAGAGAGAGAAAGAAGTATCAGCTGGAAAATATTTACTTCGCGGAAAATCACCGCACAAAATATTTGAATTCCAGCATGATAAGACAACATCTGATTGATAACAGATGAAAATAGAAAAAATAGAAATGCCATGTGCCATATATCCTCATCATGATTTCCAAAAATAACTATAAGAGGATAGCAATTGTCCAGGGCTTATGAAGTTAATGTTACATATACGCGTTTATGGTTCTAAATCACATCCTACGGAGGTCACGTAGAAAAGCAGAAATCAATGTTCGATATTGTTAAGTGAGCTCAATTCTAAGGTAAAGTGTGGATTGAATCCAATTCGATAGTTGGTCTATGATGAAGTCGAGTGCATTTTACTAGTCAATGTGATTGTTATTCATTTTGTCCAATTAATTATGGCATAAATATAATGTAACAAATAAAAGTTCATTATGCATTTTAATTTGTTGCTCCTCCTCAATAAAAATTCATTATTCACTTTCTTAACTAACCAGTTTGCTTTAAACCTTTCTTTTTAAAATTCTGGGATGAACTGATGGATCATTCAATTAATCCAAGGTTATAGATCCCATCCTGTATGATTTCAGTTCCGTCTGACAAAGCAGATATGTTGTTATAATTTGACATTCTGATCAGGCCAAGTAGTATAAACCCTATTATGAAAATGATGATTTCTTTTTATTTAGATAGTATCACTAGTTCATGCCATGAGAATGAAAATTCAATCTGTCTCCTTCGGACTAAAGTTTCTGTCACTGTTCTTACTCTCGTGTTAATTAAAAAGAAGATTTTTGAAGAGTTTTCTTGATCAGAATAGCTATTCTGTAAACTTTAATTTACTGTTGTAATTTCGATTTTGGCCGCAGATTTTTTTTGTTTAATCAGTTTTTAAATTGTTTGTATTTGTATATTCCAATTCTTTCAGGTTTCTGGCCTCATGCATTTACTCAGCAACTGGCAGAGAGGCGTAATAATAACAGTCAGGTCTCGTCTACCGTAAACGCTTATAGTTCAAGGCCTCAGGAAATCGAAACTGTTCGTGCTTCAACCGAAGATCACATTGGAATCAACATATGAGATACGAACCCGGTTCTGGAATCTATGGGATCTGGCAACTGGGTTCTGTAAATGCGGTGTATTATGCCACGGTGACCTCTATGTTAGTATTTGTGCCGAAATGAGAATACCACAAATTTTTTTTTTTTCTCCTCTCTAGGTTTTGTACGTAGTCAAATTAGTGTGTGATCTTCTTATCTTTATTGTGTTTGGGTCGATGTATTTTTCCTCTTTTGTGTGATGTGCTTAGTTCTTGATGTGTTTTGCTTCTTTAGTAGTTGGGATACATGTGTGATCTATCCATAATGTGTGATTTACTCGCGCAATTTGTTTGGTTGGATATAGGCGATTTGCTTCTTCAGCATTCGAGATTAAAGCACATGCCGAAGCTTGTGATATTTCCGGTTTGTTACATATTTTGGTGAACAAAGAGGGGGAATGAAGATAGATTGAAATTCTTTTGAATTTTTGATCTCAACAACTTGGTTCTTCTGAGGCCTTGTCACTTATTTTACTTTTGCGTTTTACGTTCAGTAACTTATCATATATTCGATGAATGCACTCGGTTTTTATATGCTGGGAAATATCTAAGTTCCCAACAATTTAGACAATTTTCAATGTCACTAAGATTTCCTTTTTTTCTTTTTTTCTTTCAGAAAAGATCCTGTTGAGCATCTTTCAATTGAGTTTAGTAATAATAGTATTATTATCTTATATAATTTTAGTGTACTCTTTCCTTTGTTAAAGAGTTGATGCTATGTTCCTCAGAAGATGCTTAATAGAGTGTATGAAGGAAAAACTGGAAACTCAGGTTACTTACATAGAAAGATGAAAAGTTTGAAATTTTTTTTATAATCATCTAACAAGTAAAGGATTTCTCTATAAATTATTCTATCTGGCTATCTTCAACTACTCCAGATCAATGAAAAAGTCGTTCCTATGTGAAAGTTGATCTGAAACATCTTTACTAAAAGAGTTACTGATGGGGTCTGAGCATCTTCTTGTAAGCAAGTTTGGAAACTGCTTGATAAGAGATGAAGAAGACCTTAGAAGCAGAAAGATAGATACAGAAGATGAAAGTAGAAGGATCATAAGAAGATCATCATTTAGCTAGTCGAAATGCGCTTTGAATTTCCAGAAAGATCCTCTATGAATTGTTGATGTGTCAGCAAACTCATGTGTGAGCCTCTAGACTCTGGCTCTGAACTTGCTGCCTAGAACATGTAACAGCATCTATTGAAAAAGTAGATCATTTGATGCTAAAGGAGAAGAAAATAGTTAAGGACATTAAAATTGCCCAGGAGTGTACAATTTGATTACCTAATAATGTGCACAAAATAGAAGAGACCTTTAACAAATTAGGCCCAATTTAATTTGAGAATTTATGCTAGGCACTAGGTTGAAATACTGAGAGATACACAGATGTCTTAATTATTTGTATCCTAGCAGATGTATCATTTTATCTACTGATCAACCAATTACAAAATCTAATGTCATATCATTTTGGTCTCATTTTACTTGTGATCAACCAGTTACAAAATGGAAGAAGATTCTGACACTACTGACAGTAATGTACCATTCTGCAAACAAAAGCCTAAAAAGCAAAAAAAAAGCACATTAGATCAATTCACTACAAAAATTAGCAAATAAATAATTCAAAATCTCCCTTCTAATTCCTAGACTCTCACCATCTAGTTATGCGACGGATTCGACTTGCTCGGTGGCAGCTTATTCAGACTTACATGGAACGTCTTTTTCGGCGGCTTCGTTGCTGCATCGTTCACTCCCAGTTGAGCAGAACTCAACGCCGAATACTGCATCATCCTTCTTGATTGAAAAGAAAGCCTCGGATTCGCGCTTTCGAAAGATAGAGGTGGTGAAGTAAATAGAAGGAAGTGAAACATAAGCAAAGTTGAGATAAGAACCACAGCTCTTAGAATGCTTTTCATTGTTTTGTAGATAAAATATGGTATTTTAACACAAAATAGATGGCCATTTTATAGGCATTTGAATACTTAAGACTCAGAACCAGATCAGAGCCTTTTTTTTTTCTTTTCCCTTAGGACAGTTTCAGTGTGTGAACTCTTTTCTCTCTCTACTGTATTCTGAGCAAACTGTTTTCTTTTACATTTGAATATAGTAAGGATGTCAAATTAATAAGTTCCACTTTTTGTATGTTCCACATGAAGTTCTGAAACACACAGATGTGTTAGTACTTAACCAGCTAGACACCACATGGATAGAGCCTGGAAAATATGTACAACCATGCACATAATTCATGCATACTATGACTATTTGTATCCGTCCAATAGTGTTGGCTTAAAGGGGCAAGCATTTTGCCCTATGGTGGGAGGCTAGATTGGGTCCAGTCGCGTTCGAAATAGTGTGCATTCGAAATAGTGTGTGGCTAGGATAACTTGTTTACTATTAAAATTTTATTTTATTTTTTATGATTGGGAGCTGGGAGTTTCGTTTTAGCTCCTAGCAAAGTCTTGAAAATTATGATTTGACAGGATAGTATATTTTACTTACGAGATGATTTATTTTATTTGTTGCGATATATTATGATTTCTAGGCTGTAAATCATAGGCTGTTGATTATATATACTTCTCATCTACCAAGTACTATGAACTTACCAAGTAAGTCAAAGAAATAGACTGAATAGGATTGGTGCTCATGTTAGGAGTTTGGATTTAGCTCCTTAGGTCATTGGAATTCATGATTTAGTAGGATAGTGTATTTCAACCACGAGGTAACTTAGGCATCGTTTGGATGCATGAATATTTATATCTTCTTAATTTACTTGAGAAAGGATCATGTTTGGATGTCAGAATAAGTTATCTGTATAAGAATTTTCTTGTATGGATCATGTTTGGATGTTAGAATAAGTTATCTGTATAAGGATTTTCTTGTATGATTGTAATTAAGAAGTTTAATTTTTTCTCTTTCAAAAGTCTTGCTATCTATACTTGAGTAGGAATGTAGGATAACATATTTCACCTACAAGGTGATTTATCTTTAAAAAAAAAAAAAAATTGGATGGTCAAATTATAGCGTCCAATTTTAAACATTTGACCACAGTACTCCTTATCGATCAATCGTATAAATTCCTTGAATAAATTAAGGGTTTATTCCGAACAAGATATTTATGCATTCACACAGGGTCTTGGTAAATGAAGAGTGTGCTCAAATGTCTAGAATTGAATATTATGTTCGACCTTCAAATTATTTTTTAGAAAGATAAATCACCATAGATAAAATATGCTATCCTATCAAATTATAGACATCAAAACTTTTCAAGAAGTAAAAAAATCAAACTCTTTACAATTACACTAGAAAATTTTTATACTGAATAAGTTATTCTTCGATAGCTTATTCCAATGTCCGAACATGACCTTATTTTACTCTAAGGAAATAATTTGAAGGTCGAACATGGTATTCCTTTTGAGACAAATGATCATGCATGCTCATTTAATTTTTATACTGAATAAGTTATTCTTGGATAGCTTATTCCAATGTCCAAACAGAACCTTATTTTATTCTAAAGAAATAACTTGCAGGCCGAACATGATATTCCTTTTGAGTCATATATATATATATATATATATATATATATGATCACGCTCCTCATTTAATAAATAGTCCTTTTCAGTCAAAAGCCAAAATAAAGAAATGGCTCATCACGTGATCCATATATACTTCTGTAATGCATATATATCTTTGACCATTGTACTATCACAAATCCTTTTCATATTACTTTAATATATAATGGGCTCATGTGACATTGCACCTGACATTAAACAGCTTTGGTAATTGTTCATTTGCAACTTAATATAATAGTTAAGTACAACTCTGGATTTAGATTCGCTGGCCTAATTTGCTTTCGGCTTAATGTAGGAACAGCTTTCCAGTAGGCAACAGATTTGAGTAGAGTGGTGTAGTGTAATAGAGTTGTGGTCCTAGCACTCCTTATCGCAAACATGGTAAATTACTTAATTTGTGACAATCTAATAATCCAACATCGAATAGTTATGACTAAATGTGAGAATATATAAGCTTAATTAGTCTAGACATAATAACTGAACTTAAGCATTTTGAGCTGATGGAAAGTTATTATTGTTAGAGAGTCGGGTCGTTACATAATTAGTTCTCGTACTTTTTAGGCGAGTTTTATTTTACTTTTAAATTCAACATTTTAATTCTCTTTTGTTTTTTGTTTTTTTTTGAAAGGATGGTAGCATGCCATTGATTTCTTCATTTAAAAGGTGAATTTAACTACAAGGTGAGATAATCAGATCTCTTAAGAAAAAGGAAAAAAAATACAGTCAAGAAAGTAAGAGGGAGGTGTCAGTAAGAGAGAACTTTGAGTGGTTTACTTCTGAATGGGTAAATAGGAGATTCAATGTCGGATTGAACCATACATGCGGATTGGACCATTTCCATTCCAGCGTGGAATGG
Source organism: Ananas comosus (assembly GCF_001540865.1). NCBI lineage: Eukaryota > Viridiplantae > Streptophyta > Magnoliopsida > Poales > Bromeliaceae > Ananas > Ananas comosus. Next base: position 2,472,360 of record NC_033631.1, on the reverse strand, counting down.
GAACTGAAATCTAACTCCTATAAAACAAATAATAACTATCAGAATTAATTAGGGCTGGCAAATGAGCGAGCCGGCTCGCGTTCGACTCGCGTTCGACTCGATATTTGGCTCGCTTGAGCTCGATTCTGAAATTAAATGAGTTGAGTTTGAACCAAAAAAAAAGCTCGAAATTCATTTCAAGCCGACCTTGAGTATTACTCGGCTCGTTCAAATTAGGCTCGAAAAACTCGAAAAGCTCGAATATACTACCAAGTTTTTGGTCATTGGATTAAAAAATGTACGGTTAGGATGATATATATAGAACTAGGCTACTATACTATTAATAGCACCAAGTCAATTATACTACCAAGTTTTTGGTCATTGGATTAAAAGATGTACGGTTAGGATGATGTGGGTCCCCTAGGGTTGAGTGGGTGGGTTGGTTGAATAGTATGATCTAACAGGTGAAAATAATCAAAAGAGTAGATCTAACGGCGGAAAACTTAGTAGCACCAAGTACTTCGTGCTATTAATAGCATAGTAGCCGGACTATATATATATATATATATATATAAAGCACGTATATTCAAATTTGGGTTTGTCGACAACCCATTTTTCGGCAGAAAAAATAGATATTATCTATTAATTTCAAAATATATTTTCCTTTAAGATAACGATTTATTTTTCTATTTAATTTCAAAAATTTATTTCCTAACAGATTTTTTTTCTATTTAATTCAAAAGTAATTTTTGCATTAGAGATTATTGTAATTATTTATCATTTAAAAAATATCTTTCTTAAAGCATGATTTATTATTTTCAATTTTTAGATACATATTTGGCAATCATATAAAATATGCCTAAAATTTAAAAATAATTTAAAAAATTATAACTTTTTCTAATAATTATTACGTGCATTTGACGTACATTTACTAGTAAATATATATATATATATATATAAATATATATATATATATATATATATAATTAGAGCTCCTATGCTTTAAAAGTACCAAGTTATTGGTGCTTGCAGATTTTACTCATTAGATTAAGAAATATACGGTTAGGATGATGTGGGCCCCTAGGGTTGATGGTGGTTGGTTGAATATATAATCTAATGGTGAAAATAATCCGAGAAATAGATCTAACGTAAAAAACTTACAAGCACCAAGTGCTTGTTGCTTTTCAAGCACATAGCTGGACTCTATATATATATATTATATATATAGAGAAGAGAGAGAGAGAGAGAGAGAGAGAGAGAGAGAGTTGACTAGATACTATCGGTAATAAACGAGCCGTTTTACTACCGATTTGTTTTCGATGATAAACTTCCAATTTGACGATCGGATCCCGTGAACATGATCTATACCACTTGAAGTGTTAGAAATCAATTTCAAATCTTTCGAACATCCATTTGCCTAATAACAAAGGGTTTCAAAATTTGTAATTTTAATAGTCGATAAGAGGCGTTTTCTCGTTTAACGCGAAAGATATCCAAATCAATTGAATTTTTTGTTAGAAAATTCTTTAAACTATTTAAAACAAGATCTATTACTCTTGATCTTGATTACAGACTCCTATCGTCATGTTTTAAAGAGTATTCATTTCAGCCATTCATTTTCTTGTTCACATTGATGAATAAAAGAACAATATCGAAAGTGCTGAAATTTGATTTCTAGGTTATTAAATGGTTTAGATCATATTTAACGAGCCGGTCGTCATTTGGAAGCTCTATCACTCGAAACAAATCGGTAGTAAAACGCTCATTTACTACCGATAGTATCTAGCTCAATCTCTCTCTCCTCTCTCTCTCTCTTCCTCTCTCTCTCTTATATATATATATATATATATATAGTAGAGCTACTATGCTATCGAAAGTATAGAGAATCTGGTGCTTTGATTTTTGATTCTTAGATCAACCCCTTTAATCATTTCTTATCTTTGGATTAATACTATTATTACCTTATGACCACTCAATCCTAGGGGTATTATTTAATTTAGGGGGGGCCGCAATCATCCCAACCATACAATTCTTAATCAAAGGGTCAAAAATTCGAAACATCAAAATCTATATTTTCGATAGCATAGTAGTTCTACACTATATATATATATATATATATTATAGTATATATATATATATATAATATATATATATATATATAATAATAATAAAAATATATAAATATAATATATTTTAATTATATATAGGCCTAAATGAATAATCTAGTTTAGTTAAAATTAGCCAATATTTTGACCCATAAAAACAAACCTAATAGACAAATAAAAGAGCAAAATTTTACTAAATTTATACATTTTTCCTTTCTTGCTTTCTTTCTTTCACAAAGCTCTAAATTTTCAATATGTTTCTCTCTTTCTTTTTTCTGTCTCTCACACTAAGTGGCCAAGCCGGAAGCCCTCCAATTACCAAGTACCAGCATATGCCCGCCGTTACCTACTTGCTATTAATTGTATGCTGTAGAAAATATACAGAATATTTTAAAAATAAAATTATTATCATTATAAAATTTTAATTTTAGTTATATATGATTGGATAGTTTAATCCAATATTTATCTATATAATTTATTTATTTTTGACCGCATAAATGAAAATGAATAATATGGAGATTGAAGGCGGAAGAGAAGATATATGAGGCTGAAAAGATTAGATATTCAACTCATAAATTATTTTTTTATATTATAATACTATATTTCATATAATTATTTTGTATTTTGAACTATTAGACATATTTTTTTATCAAATTATAGACAATGTTTTATACAAATTAAACTATTGATCGTATAATTAGAGAATTTCAAGCAGCTCGTTTAGGGCTCGAGCTCGCTCAACTCGAAATTAGGCTCGCTCGAGCTCGGCTCGAATTAATTTCAATCCAAGCTTGAGCTTAAATTTAGGCTCGAAATTAATTTCAAACCGAATTTGAGACAAGGCAAGATCGCTCGAGCTCGGCTCGTTTCCACCCCTAGATAGGATCAAGATAGAAAATTTCAAATCTATAATTCTTGACAGATCAAAATCACGATAAAACTTGCACTACAAAAAAAATAAAAATTTAAGGACGTTTTTTTTGGCATTTAACCATTAGTGTAAAGTGTCCCCAAATAGTCTACCATCACATTTGAAAGCTTCGGCTAAAGTGCTGGTAAATAAAAAGTCGTCACGTTGAGGATCAAAATGGCAACCTAAGAGGGGGGATGAACTAGGTTTCTAAAATAAAAAGCTAAATAATCAAGCAATTTAAAAACCCGAAACAAATAATGAAGGCGGAGTTTAGAGAAATGCAAATTCAAAGAGGAACACAATCGATTTGTTTCGAGGTTTGGCACTTTGCCTATGTCCTCGCCAACTTCTCAACACAAGAGAACGTTGGATCTTCACTAGATGATGCTTTTGCAGCCAAGCACCAAGCCTTCACACCAACACTTTCTTCTTTTCAAGCTCCAAGACTTTGCTTTTCTCTTTTTTTACAAGATTAAATCTCACTACAAATTGCACTCAAGTTTAGAGAGAGAATTGAGAGCTAAGAGTATTAGAAACACTGAAATTTTTAAGCTCAAATGGACTTTCTAAGAGAGGTTGAGAAAGGCCTCAAGGCCATCTATTTATAGCCTCGGTTAGCTCCAGACCGTTGCACTTTCGGGTGCCCTAAACCTAATTTCGGGCGCCCAGAAGTTGTCACGCGCACTACGCTTCTAGCTGCCTGTCAGAAAATGTGCGCCGTTTTTTTGGATTCGTACAAACGGGCCTTCAGATTTTGTGGGCGCCCATAACATGCGCGCTGACTTTTCTGACATGGACAGACCACGTGCACCGCTTTCTCTGAGCAGAATCATTTTGGGCTTCCAGAAGATGTGGGCGCCCAGATTTGCGCGCCGCCTGCGCCGCGTCAGAACTTTTCGAGCTGATCCGTCGTACTATCCGGAACATGCAACCTGTCAAGTCAAACAATCCGGTCGCTCTAAACAGAAATTCGGGCACCCAGATCAAGTAAAGAAATTTTTGGACCACCCGAACAGCAAACAACAGAATCCAAAAACACATGAGATTCGGATTCACTTTAGACCGCCCAGAACAGAGTCCAAAAACAGTAACTTGACAGAATACAGATTTTTGAGCAGTTTTAGAATATTTTAAAATCCTATGCACCTTATCACAAGTTAGAGATTTGTTCAAGTGAGCTATAAAGTGATAAGAGGAATAGATTAAACTTAGCTCAAAATTTCTCACTCTAATCATAAAGCAAAATATTAATCAAATTAAGAATAGAGAGAGTGAGTTTGTCTATTTGACAAAGGAAGCAAGTATAGCTTCAAGTAGTGAAGCTCGGTGCTAGAAGATTGCCCATCTTGAGTCCTTTTGAAGATAGAGAGGTTTAAAACACAAAACTCAAGATAAAGGATTAGCCCAATAATTGTAATTATTTGTTATCATCAAAATTTAATGAAAGATTAGGGCTACTAGGCCAACTCGTCACGTAATATACTGACACTTATGCCAAGCATCAATAAAATATATTCCAACGTTTTAAAGGATCAGAACTTTTTAAAATCCTGACATTTTAAAGTGTCAGAAAATTAATAATAAAATTGATTTAATAAATTGGTTTGTTACAATAGGCGGCCCATTTGACAATGTTTTTTGAAGCGTTAGTATTTGTTACATTGTAGGGATGCTTGGGGTCGCTTCCCCAAGCGTCATCTAGAAAGCATCCGTATTGTCAAAGCCAAGGCCCACAGCAGAAGCCCCCGGGTACGTTAACAGATCCGTCGTATCAAGGTTTAAAGTGCAACGTATCGTGCTACCTAGAAGGTGGCACGGTACTAGGTGGAGGGGTCTCGAACTTTCCTCCGCGTCGTGGCACGAACTTACGTATCGCATGAGACAGAGCGATACGCAGGTTCGTGCCATTGCACTGTGCTATGCCGGCACACTACTTTCTTTTTTTCTTTGCTTTCTGCTTTCTTTTCATTTTGTTTTGTTCTTTCGTATACCACGAAGCATCCCACACCCCCAAGAACATTGTAAATCGAAAATCTACCTGTTAGGTAAGTCAAAAAAATTATAATTTAATTTTTTTGTTTGTCAATGTACAGGCAAATTTTTAATTTATATATCCGAGCCATACCAGAGGGGGGCAAAGCCCCTGGCACCTCCCTAATCGGCCCGAGCCCTCCGCTTCCACCACATATATCCATTTTTTTATAAATTATTTTATCAAAATTTGTCGCACCGTAAAATTTTTAACGAACTAAGGGAACAAAATAGAACTGAATAAACAAATTTTGAGATACATCAAATCTAAAAATTTATTTTTACGTTAGAAGATTAAAAATACTGATAAAATTAAAAGCTAAATTAAATCAATTGATACTTAAATTTATTTAATTTATTTTTCATGTAATTTATTGCTTATTTTTTTTTATAGATCTAATAATTTTTTAAAAAATTAATTAAAAAATAATTTTTTTCAAATATTTTTTAAAATTATTTTTATAATTTTTTTTTTTGTATTTTATAAAAGAAAAACTGTAATATGGTCAAAAGAAAAAAAAAAGTCTTTATATTTTTAAAATTCTAACCTATAAAAATTTTTATTCTGCATCATATGTAGTTGTACTTTACATACAAAAAAGCTTACAAGTATATTAATTGATGAGTATAGCAAATTATATATAGTAAATATTCATAATTATTTGATTAAATCTTTTAAAATAATATTATAAGAATTTATTGGAACCAAAAACTGAAATAAATTTGTACCAAAGCGTGCCAGTAGGAGGTCATACGTAACTATCGGCACGCAAGCGTGCCATGTGTCGGCACAGAAGCATGCCGCAGCCATACCGTGCCAGACAGACAACGATAGGACCGTGCCATGGCACTTTAAACCTTGCGCCGTATGTACAAGAACTTCTTGCACATATGAAGCGTCCAACCAAAACATGAAGCAACCTAGGATTCTAAAACTAAACATGTCTCAGAGCAGAAAATAAAACTAAATCTATTGACTATCACTGTACAAGGCAACATACATCCACAACTTCCAAAATATAAACACAAGCAAAGGGCCCTGGCCTCGCCAGTCACAATTTACAGCACTAAAACCAAAAGCAACTGTAGTAGGTGGTCTCCTCTATACACAATAGGAATTGCTAACTACTGCGTGATCCCTTTACGTTGATTCGATGCGGGCGCTAAGGGCTCTGAAAAGGAAACCACAAGAGAGCATGAGAACTACTAAACAGTAGTTCCTAGTTGATACGGTCGGCGACAACCACGGCCTAGCCACTAGCTCTACTAAAGATAGAAAATAAAATGACTGGAGTAAAGCAATAAAAGGTACAACACTAAGTAACTGCTAAATCTATCATGCCTCTATGCTGGAAAGGAAAGCAATAAATCACCTAGCATGCATCAACTATGCTACTGAAAAGAAATGCTATACTACCCAATCACAACGACCAACTCAGCAATCTAGTCACGTCTGTGTCTGCCTACTGCCCGGACACACTCTCGCACTGCGCCATCAACCAGTAGGCTATGCCTCAAGCCCGATCACCACTCCCGACAAGTGGTCCGTCAACCTAAAGTCAACTATCTCTGCTATATCGCTAGTCAGCCTCCGGAGTGGCACTCGAGAAGAGCGACCGCTACCGAGTATCATAGCGCATGTCACTGTCAAACTCAATATGGCCCTGCAGACTATAGTCGAATGTAATGATCAAAAAGATCTCTAGTAATTGTCCAGATGCCTTCAGCACGATCATCAGGCATCCACTGACCAACACGTCACAATATCGAGATATACCACACTATCTCTGATTCTACTGTCCAATGGCCTTCTCAACCTCAACTTGATATATATAATATAACTTAAACAGTAGTATCAAAAAAATCCAGTGTAGCTCAACCCTACTGCCCAAGTACCCAAGCATAGCTTCATACTTCAATAAACAACATAAACCTATCCAGATACACTTATTATACTACCATACTAGTATATAGAGCAACAAACACTTATGCAATAAAGACATAGCAGGGCGAACGCCGTTTTCGGTAGCACGGAACCCACCTGGATTGCTAATCACGAAAATGGTAAAGAAAGACAGGTGGACATGAACCCCGCTGCAGCTCCTCAACTGTTCGACTTAAACACCAACAAGGAATCCAATCGGAAAACTCCACGGTGCAACTTCAAAAGTACAGCTCCTAACGATGCATAATTTCATCTTCTAAATCCAAATCTCACAAAAATCCCAATCAATTTAATAATATTATCATACCAATCTCCAAGGCAACACAATGAAAAATAATGTGCTCTCCTTCTCTTTCTCTCTCAGCCACTCTCTCTCTCTCTCTCTCTCTAGCATGAACAGAAAAAGAAGGAGAAGAAGAAAGCCCTCCGTCACACATATATTTAAGTACAAGTTGCAAAACGGTACCCAGAATAACGAATATTCTAACTCAGCCAAAAACCTGCGTTTCAGGTGCTCGGAACTGACATTCAGGTGCCCGAAACATCATAATCGAGGCCTTTTGAGCGTGCCCTCGAGCATCGGACTGCTCGATTTGTCGTAACGGCAGCCAGAACCAATTCGGGCACCCAAAACCCTTGCCTGAATTCCTGCTGAGTCACCCTGCACCCACGCGCACTCTGACACAGGTCAAATCAACCTTACCAACCTTCCAGGCTGCTACAGTGCTCAAATTCGGGCACCTGAAAGTAGGGTCCGAAACCATCGGGCGTCCAGAACTGGAATCTGGAACCGGTCCCTCTCAGCTTGCAACTTCCAAGCACCCAAATTAACATTCAGGCATCCGGAAGTGCACCCAAAAGCATAGGTTGAGCTGATTCAATTTTCGAGTTCGTTTTTTGGATCCATTTGCGCTAAAACGACTCCAACTCAGACTAGCACTCCACAAACGTGCCAACCAGCAACTCACACTGCAACCTTGCCCATATGCCAAGATCCAGTACACCACTTATATTGAGATTTTCTCGTAGTGTTGCCTTAATATGAGTCCCAACTATTCTCAAATCTTAATCAAAATTAAATATTGCACCAAATCCATAAGCTTATGAAAATCCAAAAGAAAACCCTATGCCTTATCAAACATTAACTAAAATTAATGTAATAGAATAATAGAAGATCATGGCTTGCGGTATTTCAGTAACACAAATGCTCCTTAAAGAAACTTGTTCATTTTTTGCCATAGTGCAATCATTTTTTTATTTGTAACTATGTGATCCAAGAGTGGTTCATGTATAAGACACTCGTTAAAATATTCATCTACAAAATTAGGGAAGCCTCACTTTATATATCAATTAAATACCTATCTAGGAGGGTCCTTCCACAAGACAAAAGTAGTAAATAATATACTTCGTGTGCCTTCATACATTTGTTAATAATAATATTAAGTTTAGATCTTGGGTTAAAATGGAGTTAGCTATTAAAGTACATACTCATCATCATCATCTCCGGTTCAAGTTCACGAATTACTACAATTTAATATCCTGTAGATATTATGCACCTCAAAAAACTTTAGTACTCAATGTTCGAGAACAGATATTCCAAACAAAAGGCCTCGATACGGATAATGAAGAATCCAATTCAACAATTACATTTGTGATGCATGGCAAGCTTAACCTAATGAGTCATGCTCAGTTGAAGGTAATGATAGGATCCTCCAACAAGTAAATTGTCACTAACAAAACAGAAATGAACCCATAATGGTAGTGGTCACATAATCTACTAAATGTGCTTTCCTTTGCTTAATCATCTATAAATATGTATGGTTAAAATACTGAAAATACACACAACCAAGAGATATGAAGAACAGAAGGTATTAGATTCTCTATTGCTGTGCATGTTGCTGTGGAGTTGAAACTTAGGAAGGAGAGACATCGAGATCTCCTCCTCTTAGCATGTTGATGGATTACTCCATTCCAAAGCCATATTCTGGAAGGAATGAAAAGCGTCCACTGCATTACGGTTGTCGATGAAAGAACAATCCATCGAAAGTAGTTGATGGTTCGGTAAAGGTTGTGAAGAACAGCCGGCTCCTGTCTTGGCAGTAGAGAAGGGAAGTGCGCCTATGGTTGTTCTAAATTTAGGCTTCCTTCAAAAGTCGCAACTGGTAGAAGCTAGTAGCTCTGAAGAAAGTTTAAGTGAAGCAAAAGCGTCGAGGACAACAGCTAACTATGATCATATGACCAATGAATATTCAATTCAATTGAGACCCTTCTGAAGAGCTGCTTTTTGGGTGTCTATTACAGTAGTTATAAATTAAGTGAAGCCAAGAGTTATGTAGAACTTCGGATGAAGTGAGGCAACGTGGCTAAGTGTGTTCTGTTTCTGAGCCTTCAGTTGAATAGTGGAGTCATATGATGTTTTCTAGTTTATCTACCTACATGAAATAATCACATTATGTTAAGCTTACCGCTTGCTTTGATAGGGATATGCCGTAGAATAGCATACAAAGAGAGAGAGAGAACAAAGAATACAGATGTATTAAGTATAGCTGGATGATACTAAGGCTCCATAATTCTTAGATAATGTAATTAAATACTATAAATACAATAGCCCCATTTTGTAAGAAGAAAAGGAGAAAAAAAAAAGTTGGAAGGAAAAACAGAGTAGGGATGTTAAAAGACAAGACATCAAGACATATTATGCATGTGATTATTTCAGTTCAGAAAAAATAAAAAAAAGAAGTAGAAATCATGGTATACAAATCAGGGGAAAGAAAAAAATGTAGAAAGCATGGTATATATCTGTATTTGTTATTGTTACTGTAATGTCATCAACCTAGAATTCCTACTAAATAACTGAAAAATGGTGCCGTAGGAGTGATCCGTTAACATTTAATCTTAATACCAACCTGAAGGAGAATATTATTCTTGGAAAGGTTTTACTAATGCAATAAAAGAAAAGAAGAAAAACTAGAATAGCTTATACCCAAGATATAGATTGTTATAAACAATGGAAGCAGCTTTAATTGTCTGTCATAGACTCACAGGTGATGCAAAAAGTACAGATGACAATTTATAAAGAAGCAACTAACTAGAAAAAATGCATCTATACTTAGGATAGGTGGCAAAAAACCTACATGACAAAGCCACCACCATCATCAGAAATCCAGTTTAAGTGCAAAAAACCTGTCTGACAAAGCCACCACCATCATCAGAAATCCACTTAAAGTCATGATTTAAAGAGTTTTCTTTCATTTGTAGAGAACTCATCAATCAGGAGATTGAAGAAAACTAAAAAAGAATATTTGTTGATCAACACAATTCTTGCAATTGCATAGTTATCAAACCTATCACCAGGCCTAAGTTACTCGACAAGTAAAGTTGGAGGATGCATAATGAAATGACAATAAAAATCTACTATAATGTGAAATGTTATCCTAAACTAGACCTGACTATGAATTAGTTGAACGTGCATAATCATGCAACATTGTGTAAAAACAGAAGCTCGACCAAAATTAACTCACACAGGTCAAACTCGTATCTGGAAAACAAAGCAAAGCCATTATAATGAAAGCACTAAGACCAGCCACTTACTCTTAGTGTTTACTGAGATGGACTCTTTGTGATTTAGAATTCTCAATTTGGTGTTTAAGAATCATCCACTGGCGGGTTCGTGTAAGAGAAGACGGCAATTAGTGTTTGTATTACAGTGCAAAAAAGCATGATTGCAGCAGCTAATGCTCCTAAGGCCAACCATGGATTACTAAAGTGGTTATGCCTCAACCATGCAATCCACCTATTCAGCCGACTCTGGTAGTGTGCTTCCATCATCTGAGATAAAGATTTCAGGTAATAATTAGCATTGAAATCAAAGACCACATCTTTACTAAGCTTGGTGAAAAGAGTCGAGACATCTTTATCGCTACGCAGTTGGTGCAGAATAATTCCTCTTTGAGCAAGCAGCGTGACATCATCAGGCATGCTGAGAAGCTGAGACATGAAAACAACATATGTAGTGATCTCATTTCCAACTTGAGGGCAAGTTTGTTCAAATGCGATAAAGTTCCTGAAAAGAGAGACGGTGTTCGCGTCGATAGATAAGCGTGGAATTTCCATTACACCATGCCCAAACTTTAGGCCAAACTTTATGTCCAAGAGAGAATGGGGATTTTGTTTATCAAATTCCCTCCTTTCAAATTCAATTCCTGCTTCATAATAATGTACTGCTCGGCGCCAACGCTTCTGGCCAGATTGAGGGGAATCTGACTGCTGGTTGCGCAGTAAGTTTCTATAGTCTTCCTTCAACCAATTACTTAATTTGAAATATCTGAGGCTCAAATGAAGAAAGCGGCAAAGGAATTGAGGCTTTGACTTGTGCTGATTCTCTTTGTCCACCTTCTGGCTAGGTCTGAAGTACATATGACACAAGTGGAGTAAATGGTGGAACTCTTTTGGCCTGTCAGATTCTTGTATTGCTTTTGGATAGTGGCGCAGCATAATTTCTACATGTTTGGCAATTTTGTCTGCAACAGATGGAGTTGTACCATCTTTACTTGCAACTAGCTCATATATTTTCTTGATAATGAAAAAAGGAAGTTGGTTCTCTAGCAGGAGTAGGTCGTGTGCTACAAAGTAGGTGTACCATGGACCAACCTGGTCAGAATTATCTTGACATTGTTTATGCACCTTTTCTTCTGTTTTATCATTTTCGTTGTTTCTTTGGCTTGCCTCACACGGGGTTAATTCTACCTCAAGCAAAGATGTATCCTTGTTTGCCTGTCCACCCTTCATTGCCTGCGCGCCCTCTGTAGTCCTTTTCTCTATGCTTAGTGACTCATATGTTTTGTTCTGTATTTGTCCTTTCCTATCTTCCTCCACTATTTCCTGGGAATTAGCATTGCCTCCATATTCTTCGGACAAAGGTAATCCAATTCCATCCATTCCGTAAAGAGACACAAGTATGAAGGATCCATCAACCAAGAGCATCTGTACAAACTTGTCGTCTTCCATTTTAACCTCCTCAGCATAATAGCTTCTTGCTTGATTTACTAGTCCCACAATTACATTTACATAATCCTGCAAATTCTTTTCAGGATTCAAATTAAGAATGTAATGCAGGCAATACCACTTCTCCTTCTCCATGGCTAGTAGGTCTGGAGTTCCATGGTGATACGGACCTATGGAGAGAATAATAGGCGCGTAAGCATTCCTATCCAATTCGCGGATGATTTGAGGAACTTTATAGATAACGTACGCTTGAGAACCAATGGTGTCACTCAGTGACCATTGATAATTAAGCTCCCTTGACATGCAATAAACCAGTTCATCTATTTTCTTTTCATTGGCTCTACTGCTCTCACCTTCAATCATCCTTGTATCTCACTCAGAGTTGATAGGTCTTTTGCAATGATTCACAGCAACAACACATGCAAGGAGAAAAGAAAGAACATTTAGAACTGAGTATTTAGTTCAATCTCTGGCAGAACAACATATCTTGACCAAAATACACATACAGTGAAATAAACAAATGAACATCTATTCACAAAGTTGTGACTTTACAGCTTCGACATAATGCATAGATGGAAGGGAACAATTTTCATAAGATTATTGAATATCTTCTAAAACTTGCCAGAACAGGTGTTTATTTTGTGTAAGTTGGTCTGCTAAGTAGGTATGGTGAAGCAACGACTGCCTTATCCGCAACAAAGATGGTCATCAGGGTACTAGTTTAGGGCTTTCAAACCTTTACTAGAATCAGGCAAACTGGCTAGCTATCAAATTTGGTATTTTCATATTAGGGCTACCAGATAGTTTAACTAAAATCATATTCAGTCAGTTTGGGTTTGGCTAGATTTAGATTAAGTCTTTTTTAAGGAGTCGATTTTATGCAAGTGTTTCAATTTTGAATGCCTATTTGAATAATCCTGCTTCCTTGCAAGATTTGAATAGAAGCCCTAGGAATTTCTAAATATGGCAAAGCCAGCCTTTTGTACCAAATTAAAAACAGATAAACGAACCAAATTATCTTATTTGGTTTGGTTTCGTTTAATTTGGTATTTGGTTTCAAACCAAATTGTCAACACCCTTACTTGAGAGGGATTTCTTTGGAGGATCTTAATTCTGGAAGAAAGCCCTTCACCAACTATTCTCTGAGGAAGAAGATACTTAGTATGTCTGGATGTTGAAGCAACTTATCCAGGCGATTACACTTGCACTATGAGAGTTTTCTTTTGGGCTAAACCCCCTCTGGATAAATATTGCATCAATTTCACCCCAGCCCTTTCCACTGCTGTAAAAAGCCCAAAAGGAATTTGGGATTATTGTTAATTTTGTTTGCAAAACTTTGTGGAAAGGAGTTGGAACATGACAGTTGTCATATTCAATGGAGTACAATCACATTTGAATGAAGTGTCCAGTAAATAGCCAATTTTAGTATCTCTACTAAAGAAGAAAATCTCTTTATATAATTTTAGATCTATTATTTAAGTAGGCACTCAAATGGAAGATCAGATAAAAGCATGACATGATATGGCAACCATTCTAGTAAGTTTTGCATACAAATAATTGATCATCCCAAATTTTTGGACCTATTTGACACAACAGTAAAGTGCAAGGTCAAAACTTACAGAGGGGGTAAATGAGACATGGGCTAAAGTGCTAGGGAATTTGGTAATTTAGCCTTCCTTTTGTGACGACAATGTAAAAATTTGCTTTGTCGCTTGAAAGGTCTCGACAGTGATGATTTATTAAGATAATGCATTCAACTTATCTTATTCCTAAGAAATGACTTTGAGTACCCAATATTGTTATGCTGTAGCAGACATCTAATCATGCTCATCTACCCATCACTGAATGCTCATTGAGTAGACAAAGGACAAATGCCTTACAAGATGTTATGTGTCCAAACTCGCCATTAGGAATTTTGTACAAATTTTAGAGCAATAACCTAATTTTAAACGACCTCCAAACTCTTCAACAAGAATGTTGGGACTAGAGATAAGTTCCTTCCTGAACTAGGTGTTTTTCTTTCACTTTTCCCATACCATCATCAATATTGCATGACCATCACAACTATAAGTGATGATAAGTTTTCTGTGGAATTACATTACTACTAACCTACCAGCAAGTATCAACACCAGCATTGATCAGCTTCAAACTACTGCCAAACCTAAAAATGTTAACCAATCAATGTTTTGACCAAACCACTTAAGCTATAGCTTTAGCTTACTAAGCTTTTTTAACTCTTAAGCACCTAGTTCCTACAATTTCAAATTTAACAATGAGATCCTGCACCTTTGCCCTATAACTCCATATAACCTTTGCTACTGTGAAATTCCATTGCTACTACCCAATCAACTGATGCAACTCGAGAAATTAAATTTGAATTTAANTACTACCCAATCAACTGATGCAACTCAAGAAATTAAATTTGAATTCAAGTGTTGAAAGAGGCAATACTGCCTCCCCCCCTCTATTCCTCGGTTTCCACCCCTTTTCCTCTGTTTCGGGCTCTAAACAGAGCTTCAAGAAGCTTTTGCAGGAAGCTAGAGACATTAGCCCCAACTCCACTTAAGTTGGTGCAAAACCGACTTTAGTTGCCTATAAATAGGTGTGAGGAACCCAAACCAAAGGCAACAATGTGGAGTAGCAGCAGCTAAGAGAGGGTGTGTGGTGGAGTAGTGTAGAGTAAGTATGAAGAAAAATATATTATCAGTCAAGGTTTAAAGTGTGCACGGGGCGGCACGTACCGTGCCACCGGGGGGGTCTCGGGCCCCCTCTGTGCCGCGGCACGTAGCGCCATGCCGCATGAGACAGAGCGGCACGGCGTAGCGTGCCACCGCACAGTGCCACAGCACTGTGCTAATTTTATTTTTTTTTGCTTTTTTGCTTTTTTTTTGCTTTTTTTTTTTGTTCTTTAGGGTATCCAAAGCATTATAAGTACCCCACGCTCCCCCCAAAGACATTGCAAATTGAAAATTTACTTATTAGGTAAGTCAAAAAAATTATAATTTAATTTTTTTTGTGTATCAATATAGGGACAAAAGATTTGTCCGAGCCCTCCACTTCCACCACAGATATCTATTTTTTCTTCACAATTTTTTTTATCAAAATTTGTCGCATGTGAATTTTTTGGCGAATTAAGGGAACGAAATCAAACTCAATAAACAAATTTTGAGTCACATCAAACATAAAATTTTATTTTTGTGATAAAAGATTGAAAATATTGATAAAATTAAAAGCTAAATTAAATCAATTGATACTAAATTTATTTGTCATATAATTTATTGCTTAATTTTTTTGATAGATCTACTAATTTTTTGAAAAAATTAATTAAAAAAATAATTTTTTTGTATTTTATAAAAGAAATACTGTAATATGGTCAAAAGAAAAAAAAGAAAAAAAAGATGTTTTTGCATTTTAAAAATTCTAACTTGTAAAAATTTCTATTCTGCATTAGGTCTAAATGTACATTACATACAAAAAAGCTTATAAATATGTTAATTGATGAGTATAGTAAGCTATACATAGCAAATATTCATAATTATTTGATTAAGTCTTTTAAAATAACATTATAAGAGCTTATTCGAACTAAAAAAATTGAAATAAGTCCGTACCAAAACATGCCAGTAAGAGGTCATGCGTATCCATCGGCACGCAAGCATACCATGTGTCGGCACGGAAGCGTGCCGGTGCTTCCGTGCCAGGTAGACAGCAGCACGCCCCGTACCACGGCACTTTAAACCTTGTTATCAGTATCACAGCTGACTACATCGGGCAACTATATAGTATTTGTGCCACAGGATGTCAAGGTATATTGCAGTCCCAAGATAGTTGGCATACAGATCATAGAAGGAAAGGAAGTAGAGCAATCTACGTAATGCCCTTGTTGGCAGAATAGGCATACGTAGAAAAGACTTGAAAAAAATTAGACTATAGATCTGTGGCATGCAAGATCGTGACATGTGGGCTATCACAAACTGAAAATTATAAGGGAGCGCGGCATGCTAAAGGGATTCCCTCAACTTGAAGTACGAGGAGATGCAATTTGCGTAGGATGCCAATATGGTAAGGCTCATCAACTCCCCTATACCGAATCAAAATACAAAAGGGACAGCTGGAGCTCGTGCACTCTGATATTTTTAGATCAGTCAAGGAAACATCAATCAGCGGCATGCGCTTCATGGTGACATTTATTGACGACTTCTCAAGGTATGTCTGGATTTACTTTAAGAAAAATGTAAAGTATTGCAAAAGTTTAAAGAATTTAAAGAAAGAAAAGGGTTAATTGTATATAGATCCCCGCAAACATGGTGAATTGCAGATTTATCCCTGTAAAGTTCAACTTTCATAAGTTATCCCTGCAAAAGTTCTAATGTTTTCAGATGTCCCTCTGGTTTGTTACCGTTAGAGAACCGTTAGAAAACTGTTTATATTTTCAATTTTGCCATAAAAAATGTCTCTCCAAAAGTTATAACAGTATAATATAAGAGGGGTGAAAATGTCAAAAATTAACCCGAGTAAAGTATTTAACCTAAAGTTAACTAAACTTTTCTAACGGATTCTAACGGCAGGGACATATCTGAAAATATTAGAACTTTTGCAGGGATAACTTATGAAAGTTGAACTTAACAGGGATATATCTGCAATTCACTATGTTTGCGGGGACCTGTATGCAATTGACCCTAAAGAAAAAGTTGAAGGCCAAACTAGTCATACAATACGGTGCTTGAGCACGGATAATGGAGTTGGATATATATTAGTAGAGTTCTCAGCTTATTTACGAGAGTGCAAAATAAGAAGACAACTAAATTGTCCATGCACTCCCCAACAAAATGGTATAGCAGAGAAAAGATACCATCATGCTAGTCTATATAGATGACTTAATCATCACCGGAGATGATCAAAAGGAGATAATAACACAAAACAGAATCTATTTGTACGTTTTCGGATGAAAGAGCTTGGAGAGCTGCGACACTTCCTTGGAGAGCTGCGACACTTCCTTGGGCTTAAGGTGGAGCGAATGAAGGACGGCCTATTCATAGGTCAATGGAAGTACGCAAAAGATCTTCTCGAAAAGTATAGCATGTTAAGCTGTAAGCCTATCTCTACACCTATGGAGCCAAATGCGAAACTATGTGTAGAAAAAGAAAGGAATTGGCCGACTCAACCATGTATCGACAATTGGTTGGTAGCTTAATATATCTAACTATGACCCAACTAGACATAGTATATGCAGTTGTAGTTAGTCGATACATGCAGAAACCAAAGAAACCATCTAGAAGTAGTTCAATGCATCCTAAGGTATATAAAAGGGGCAATCGATTACTGCCTCCTATATAGAAAAAGAGAAACATGTGAGCTCAAAGAGTACTGTGATGCTGACTACGTTGGAGAAGAAGAAACAAGACTATCAACTACATGATATGCATTCAACATTGGATTAGCGTAAGTATCTTGGTGCAGCAAAAGGCAACTGACTGTGTAGCTTTCTACAAATGAAGCAAAGTACAGGTTAGCAGCAACAGCGGCACGAGAGAGCACTGTGTTGATGTAATTAATGAATAATCTATATCAACCGACAGATTATGTAGTGTATCTCTACTGCATTAACTAGTAGGCCATACGTCTTGTAGATAGGCCTGGCAAATGAGCGAGCCGGCTCGTGTTCGACTCGCATTCGGCTCGATATTCGGCTATTCGTCTCACTCGAGCTTGACTCGAAATTAAATAGGCCGAGCTTGAACAGAAAAAAAAAAACTCAAAATTTATTTTAAGTTGAGCTTGAATATTAATGGACTCGCTTGAATTAGGCTTGAAAGGCTCGAATATATATATAGAGTCCGGCCACTATACTCTTATGAGTACAATCGCCTTCGTACTCATAAGTTGTTTTCGATGATAGAGCTTCCGAATCGACGATCCATACCGATAAATATTATCTAGAGCATTCAAAACTTCTAGAAATCAAATTTTATAATTTTTCGATATCATTTACCTTATGATCAAAAGCTCACAAAATTGACAAATTTTAATAGCCGGTATAAGATATTTACTAGTTTAACGGTGAAAAAGAATCGGAATAGGTTGAATTTTTGATAGAAAATTCTATTCACTACCTAAATAAAGATCAATAACTCCGATCTTAAATTAAAGTATCTGATCATCCATTTTTAGGGTGTCGTTCGATTTTAACCGTTCATTTTATACCCGCTCGATAAACTTTATAATAATTTCGAAAAATTACAAAATTTATTTTTTAGAAGTTTTAAATACTCTAGATCATGTTTAACGGTGTGGATCGTCGATTCGAAAACCCCAACATCGAAAACAACTAATGAGTACGAAGGGCTCTATACTCATAAGAGTATAGTAGCCCTTCTCTCTCTCTCTCTCTCTCTATATATATATATATATATAGAGAGAGAGAGAGAGAGAGAGTTGAGCTAGAACGCTATCGGTAGCAAACAGGCTCCGTTGCCACCCATTTTTTTCAATGATGGAGCCTCCATATCGACGATCGGTACCGTTGAATATGATCTATACCACTTGAAGTATCTAGAAACCTCAAGGTGATTCATCTTGTACCAAGAGAATGACTTGGAGGCTGAATGTAGTATGCCTTTCTAGACATTTGATCATACTCATCTATTAAATCCTAAAAGCTTCTTGAGCAGATGGAGGACAATGTATTGACAAACAAGCCCTAAGCTGCATAATCAGCCTTTTGTAAAGCTACAATTTTATGGCTTAACTCCTCACTAGTAAAAAGATGTTCTCTAGAAATGACCAAGTCCTAATAATTGATCCCCAAACTCATATATGTATTAGTAAACCCACCCTAAATTCCTAAGGTCTTTTTTGGATTTCGGAACAAGTTATCTGGTGATAGCTTATGCGCTATGAAAATTTGTATGTTTGATTGCAAGCTAGGAGTTTGATTTTTACTCCTTGAAGTGTGAGGTATCAGCTCCCCGGAGTGTGTTGTACCAACTTCGATCAAATAGATCAATGCGTGGTACAGAGAGTGATTGGACATGTTCCATATATGGTCCTGAGGGCTTCGGACTTGTTAGAAGCAGCCTCGGATAGTGTTTAAGTGGATTTAGCATTATCCGGCGCGAAAACGAACTCAAACTTGGAAATATTGCAGGATTGGAGCTGGGTACCGGTACTGGAGCTTGGTACCGGAACCCCCCTGCAGGTGCAGAAAAGGGCTGATCTCGGGTTTGAGTTTGGGGCCTGGGGTACCGGTATTGAACTGGGACAGTATCGGTACTGGGAGGCCGGGTACCGGTACTTTGTAGGAAGCAAAATTGACCGACGTTCGGGTTGAGGTACCCGGTTGGTGTTACCGGTACAGGGGAGTCGTGTATCGGTACTGCTGGCCGTGTACCCGTACTCAGTGGCCTACGCAGAAAGTCTGCTCTCGGGTTGAGATGTCCACCCGGGGGTACGGGTACTCAATCCCGAGTACCGGTACTCAATGTTATAAGATGCAGATTTTGAACTGCAGTAAATATAAATTGTTGAAGGACCTATTTGTAATTGTGGGAACTTATAAATAGTCCCCACACCCTTCTCTCTTCTCCACAGCTGAGAACACCCTCCTTCTTCCTCTCTTGACCATCTCCCTCTCCTTCTCTCTCTAGAAGCTCTCCAACAAGGTGGATTTGAGGAGCTTTGAAGGTTTTGGAGCTTTGGTGGAGTGGAAAAGGCTCTCCTACAAGGTGGAGTTTGAGGTCTAGAAGTGGCCAAGGTAAGGTTTAGCAAGTTTAACCTAGGGTTTGCTTTGGTTGACCTAGAATCCCTGTTTTGAGGTTCTTGTGGTTTAGAAACCTAGAATAATCCATGGTTTCTCATGGTGTTTGGTTCATGACCAAAGTTTGGGAACCCTAGGGTTGGAAATTAAGGTTTTTGTAGATATGGGGTTTATGATGAAATTGATCTCTTAATTCCTTAATTGAAGGATAAATCGACACGTTGGGAGACTCAAAACGAAGTTCCTACGAGCCTACGGCGTACCGTTGGAGTAAAACACCGATTTGCTTTCGTTACCCTTGGGTCGAGCCAAAGCGGTGTCGGTAAATTGCGGGACTTGGTTTCTCGCCTCCTAACATCAATCTAAGGTGGGTGGTGCTATCCCAAACAATCGGATTTCTTCCTATGTTTATGTTACTTTTGTTGGCCATATATGTATATAGGTAAACTCATGCATTGTAGAGAGTATGTGTTATGCATTCAATTTCTTGCATGCTCTCATGGTAATTGTAGAAAATGAGATGGAACATAGTTGTATATGTATGAGGATTGGGTCTTGAACAATGTAAACTCTATAGTGGCATGAACCGAATGTGAACATAAGCAACATAGTGACATGGAATGTTGGCATTTGGGCTAGTAATGTTGATGTTAGGGATGGATAGATCCCCGAGTATTGTTGCCCTTAGTTGGTAGGGTATCCTCAAGTTTAGAGGATTGGACTGTACTTACATAGCGTCTGTCGGCTTGGTGGTGGTCACTCCACCCAAGCAATGGGCTTCGGAGTTGTTACACATTGGGTTAACATATCTACCCAGCAGACGGTCCCGGATGAGCGTAGCTGGGTGTCTCCTCATCTGTGGGATTGGTTGTGAGTTGGGCTCAACCTTCGGGTTAGTCGGTATGATTGGGTGACAAGCATATTGGGTGACAAGCATATGAATGACGTGCATTATGAGCATAATTGTTACTTTATTCATCGTATCATATTGTTGAGGCATGGTAGTATGTTAGCATTTCTTATTCTCGTTCTTCTTTCTACTTTTGCCTATTTAAACCTAGTGGGAAAATCGGCGGGGTCGGCGGCCGAGCCCACTGGAAACTTCTTTTAGTTCTCACGAGTCACCCCATTGTTTTACATATCCCTGTCCTAGCGGAGCGGCCGAGGATCATGGCAAGGGCATAACGCCCTAGGTAGTGGACTCCCTCGTGCATTAGTATACCTTGTATATGCTTATGAGAGAGAGATGTTATATTTTGGAGAGAACATGTAGTGAGGAATTCGATGTATAAACTAAATGGTTGTATTTTGGTAAGTTGTAAATGGTTAAGCAAATGAATGGTTGTAAGTTTAGTTAAATTTCTCTCTTGCTCTTGTTTATTGCCCTCGCGCAAATCATGTATGTTGTTTGTTTTATTTGGGCAAAACTAGATGTACATAATGTTGTTCAGCCTTGGGCGGTACAGGGGAGACTCTGTCCGTTCGGCGGTTTGTGTGCGTGCCCGAACCAACCAAATTGGCGGTTGCGGGCGTGACAGAACCCGAGGTCTTGAGATTCACGATTTGGAATGAAGTGATTTATCTAATTTCGAGAAAATGACTTGAAAGTTGAATTTGCTACGCCTTTCTAAATATCTGATCATACTCCTTATCCACTAGATTCCATAAGCTTCTTGAATAAATAAAAACAATGTACGGAATAAGATGTTCATGCGTCCAAAGAGGACCAGAAGTGACAATGGCATGTTACTAATTACTGTATAAGCATGCAACAGGAATTCATCATTCTTGACTTTTGTTCTCTAAATTGGCCTTTTTTTGCATTTAGCCCTCTCAAAACTTATCTTTTATAAATTGGCCCTAACAAATTTATATTTATATAAATAGTCCTCTGCTTGCCACACAAGCACCTAAGTGGCGTTTTTAAGTTGAACACGGTGATTCAATCACTGTGTTTAAACATAGTAATTGGATTACCGTGTTCTTTTTTGTATTTTTTTATAGCCCCTAAGTTAAAAAGGAGAGACTAAAATGTCAATATGAACATGGTAATTCAATCACCGTGTTCAACCTAAAAACTGCCAAAATGGCGCTCACGTCGCGAAGAGAGAGCCATATATGCAAATATAAATTTACTAGCGCTATTTGTGAAAAAAAAAAAAGTTTTAACAGGGCTAAATACAAAGAAAAGCCCTCTCTAAAATAGAATAGGGCAAAGAGTGAAACGGAAAAAAAAAAAGAAAGAGTGAAAACAATACCTTTTGTGTGGCAAAGAATATGGAACCCATTGAAGACGGGAAGTGGCAGCAATGGCTCAGAGCGATTAATTTCAACTACAGAAAAGGAAACAACCATACCAACAAATCATCTCCTCGGAAAGCACAGGATTTGAATAAAAAATACAGATTATTTATGAAATAGAATATGCTTTTACAGAACAATCGGGGGAAAAGGAGGCACATTATCTTACCGCATTACGAAATGGAGACTGCGAGACGACGGCCGAGGGCTGAAAGCAACGCTGGAGCCACCGTCGGAGAGAGACAGCGAAGGCGGCTAGCCGGCTGGTGAGGAATTGAAAGAGAAGACGCGAGGAGCAGGGTCGGTCTGTTAGGGCCGTTAGCACTAGAGATGGTAACCGGTCGGATTCGGGGCGGATTTTCAAAAATCCGAACCCGAACCCAACTCCAAACCCGAAATCCGAACCCGAACCCGAATCCGAACCTGAACCCAAAAATTTAAACCCGAAACAGTTATTTCTTTTTTCATTATTTTAAAATATATTATATTAAATTTAAAATTTTAAAATATAAATTTAAATATAACATCAAATTTATATATATATATATATATATATATATATATATATTATATATATATATATAGAGCTTGGACTGGGCTACTATTAGTAGCAAAATCCCATTATTGCTATCAGTTTTTTAACCTTTGGATCAACTCTTTTCATATTTCTAACAATTGGATTAAATATATAACCCAGTGGGACCACTCAACCCTAGGGGGACCACTCAACTCTAACCGACTAATATCATTATGACCCTACAATATTTCATCAAGGGTTAAAAACTTGATAGCAAAAAGCGTTGTACTATTAATAGTATTCCAGCCTAATATATATATATATATATATATATATATATATATATAATACAAAATAAATTCGGGTTCGGGTTCGGCTTGGGTACAGTCAAAATCCATATTCGAATCCATATCCGTCGGATTTCTATTTTTGATATCCATATCCAAATCTATATCCATTTAGCATTGGATATATCCGTTTCATTCGGGTTCGGGTTCGGATAAAATTTCGGATATCCATACCCATTGACATCCCTAGTTAGCACATCGATCGCTTTCTATGGTAGATTACACCATGGGCGCTCACACTTACCATGATATTTTGGTCATTAAAATTTAATTTGATATATGATTTTTGACTTATATTTTTTTTAGAATTAATTTCATACATGTTCCTGTAAATATATTGAATTACAAATATATTCTTACAAAATTTAATTTTTATATATTATTCGTGTAAAAATCCTAATGTTTTCAAATATGTACCTCCGGTTTGTTTCCGTTAAAATATTATTTATTTTATAAGTAAAATGACATTTTGCCATCATAAATATGTCCCTCCAAAAGTCCCAACTATTAACATGATATGGATATACAAATTACTCATTGTTTTAGTTCTTTTAATACATCTTGATCTGCCTATTAAGGTAATTTTTTTAACAACTTCTATATAGATTTTTTTTTTAATTTGATCACTCTCTATTTCAGCTTCTCAAATATAGTTTTGATGAGGATGTTGATCTTAGAGTTAGTTTAATCTCAATTTCTGGGTTCTTTGGTGATGTTTTTGAGTTAGATATCGCATTTGAACTTCAACCAGTAGCTCTAGACATTTCATCCTTCGAACTTCAATTAATATTATATTGTTGCCTTGTAGGATTTGCACGAGATATTGACCAAGCTGAGAGATGAATATCACAACTGTCTTTATTCTGGATGCCAGATAAATAGAATGCTTCAAAATGTCTTTAGTTTTAATAGAATAATTTTTTCTTATGATTCTGTTTATCTTTTTGGTAAATAAGTTTAATATGTTGTCATTTCAATTTTTCAATTTTTCTACTAGCTATCAATCTTATTTTTGACTTCAAATTGGTAATTCTTATCAATAGTGTTATCATCTCCTATAAATATAATGTGATTTATTACAACTTTTCCTACACCTATTCAATCCTGAAAATAAACATATGCTTATTCATACCATTGATTGCAAAAATATTATTTCGGAAACAGATTCTTTGAGGCTTTGTCATCAATCTGAGCAAGCTTTCAGAGTAGAACAAAGAGTTTTAAGCATTTATAATTTGGGGCTTTTCCCGTATTATAGGTATTTAGTGTCATTTAGAATTTGTTATTTTTTAGCTAAATTTTGAAAAAATATTTTGTTGTTAGAACTCATATCCAATATTTAATTTGGATGTTGAGATTGTAATTTGAGAGTAAAGATTATTTGTTATACAAATTATTAATGTTCTTTGGTTATTACTATTTTTCAATATTTCAATTTATTGGAGTATTTAGTTGTGGATCAAGTATTTTAATATTAGTTGTAATTATCGCTATAACCTTTATTTATCAATGATTTAGTATGTTTTTGTGCCAATTATAATTAATTGTAGTGACATTTATAATAGCTACTATTATATAGTATTTAGCAGCATTTATTTGGACTTTACCAATGATCGGAACAAATATTACTATAATTTTTACCGACCCTACCAATAGTGGCAATTGTCATAATTGCTACGAAACTATTTAGCGGCAATTATAATTGCTGAAAATTTAAAAATAATCGCCACTAAAACTCAATTTATTGTAGATCAGAACAAGATGAAGTTTCGAAAACTACAAATTAGGTTTTGGAACATACCTCCGATAACCTATTTTCTTCGAATGCTTAATCGTGATATCGACTTACAACATTGCTTTAACTCCATCGATCCAACATGGACTCTTCCCTTTGTAGTTCTAATTGAAGCATGAGCATCATCCCTAACCTGACTCTTCATTTTGACTGCCTCGCGCCTCCTATTTCTTTCTAGTAATGTTTTGCAACTTTATTTGCCAATCAACATTCTCCATAGATTCAAAGAAAGTTTATAGCTCAAAATGGATGATTCAAAGCCAATTCAAATCAAGCAAATCATATTGAACCAATCTGCATGATTTTCGGACTCTAAACGCTAAGGGGACTAGAGGCGGTCTCCTAACAGCCTGGAATCCGTCTTTATTCGAATGTACTCATGAATGGGCTGGCAGATTCTCGCTGATGGTCGTGTTAAAGAGGATTGTTGATGGGAATTTGTTCACGATCACGAATGTCTATGGGCCTACTGCTGCTATTTTAAGAGCTGACTTCTTTCATGAGATTCGTGCCATTGGGGTGTTGTCAACGGGCGCGTGGACTGTGCTTGGTGACTTCAATGTCCTACTCTCTGTTCAGGACAAGAATGGACCCACTGCAAATGTGACCGACATTTTGAACTTCAGGGAAGTCGTACATGAGCTAAGCTTGGTCAATCTCCCTTTACTTAATAAATCCTTTACTTGGTCTAATGGTAGGGGTGCCCCGACTTTGGAGCGCCTGGATCGCGCTTTTATATCCAGTACCTAGCTACTTGCTTTTCCCCGATCCACCCTCCGAGCACTTCCGCGACCCCGATCAGACCACACGCCCCTGGTGCTTTCTGTCTACACCTTCATTTCTCATGCCAATTTGTTCAGATTTGAGAGCTACTGGTTGCGCCACCCTGCTGTATTCGATGTGGTCTCCACGGCGTGGAACTCGAACTCGAGGTTGACGGATTCCGACCCAGTGAGCCTCTTCTCGCTGAAAATTAATTCCGTACAATCAGCTCTCAGCTCTTGGAGTGCAGGTCTCTCCTCAGCATCAAGGGAACATACCAAACTTTGTCTTCTTTGGATCGAATGGCTCGACAAAGCAGAAGAAGAAAGACTCTTATCGAACATGGAGCGCAACTTGAGGCCGAAGCTTAAGGCCAGATATGAAGACCTCTGCTTACAAGAGGAGATCAAGTGGAAGCAATGATCTAGAGTTCATTGGCTCAAGGTAGGAGACGCGAACACAAAATTTTTTCATCTCAAGGCCAATGCTCGTCAGAACAAAAATTTCATCTCAAAACTCTCTAATGGATCTGTCACGCTCTCCTCGCCTGAGCCGATCGCTGAGCACCTATTCTTCTTTTTCTACAACCAACTTGGGGTGGCACACGATCCCTCTGCCAAAATTGACCTTCATGCTGTCTATGGTGATGAGACTTTCGACCTCTCAAGCCTTCAGACCCCGTTCACTTTAGCCGAGGTTAAGAGAGCCGTTTTCTCTAGTGCTCCCGAGAAGGCCCTAGGCCTTGACGGGCTTCCGATGCTATTCTATCAGCGGTTCTGGAATCTCCTTAAAGATGATATTATGAGTGTTTTCAACAGCTTCTACAACAACACGGCCGAGATCGATTTGATCAACACAAGCTGGTTGTGTCTTATCCCGAAGAAGAAGGAGGCACTAATCGCCAACGACTTCCGCCCTATAGGCCTGGTACACAGTATGGCGAAACTGATTTCGAAGGTCCTAGCTTCAAGACTACAATTCTTCTTACATTATTTAATCAACCCCTACCAAGCTACCTTCATCAAGGGTCGACATATTTTTGACAACTTCAGTTGTGCCCATATACTCATCCACCATCTACATACAGCCAAAGACCGGGCAGCACTATTGAAGATAGACTTCGAGCGGGCCTTCGACCGAATAAGTTGGCGTTTCCTGATCGACCTACTACATGCTTGGGGCTTTACTCCGTGCTGGATCGCTTGGATTCAAGCCCTGCTTCAGACGGCTAGTGCGTCCGTGATTCTTAATGGTACTCCGGGTAAAAGGTTCACTTGTAAGAGGGGGCTTAGGCAGGGCTGTAAGGAAAATTTTAAAATAATATATTTTGTTTATTGTTTTTAGTGAATGGATGTGATTCTTCGTGAAAGGATGCAATCCTTAGTGAATGGATGCAACTCTTAGTGAATGGATGCAACCCTTAGTGAGTGGATACAACTCTAATCAAAGGGTATGACTCTTAGAGTGAAAGGATGTGACTTTTAGTGAAAGAATATGATATGAAAAGACACATCTTTATAGTGTGTCTCTTCGTACATATGCCCGTTGGAATCAATGGTTATATTCATTGAACTTGATTCATATAACTATTTGGTAGTTATGATCAAATGAAAAGTCACAATCGAAAGGTCACTTCACGAAACACCTATTCATGAATAGTCACTTCACGAAACACCCTTTCGTGAATAGTCACTTCATGAAGCACCCGTTCGTGGCCTATATAAGTCCATAGCATTGGTTGCAGAAGGATACAGACATAAAACAGTTGAAGAGTTGAAGTCATCATTCATAATAATTCCATTCTTGTTTTATATTCTATTTCTTTTGACAACTTAATCGAGTGAGTGCTCAAAGGCTCGACTTCGTGTGTGCAAACGCAGTTGAGGTTTACGCTTCATTGTATCCTGGGAGGTTGTTCGTTGACCCGGTGCACACCAAATTGTTAGAACGGTGGGGACGGATTAAGCCTTAAGGAAAGTGGCATTGCTACACGCCTTGAAGCCTTTTTAATCTTTCTATTTCATACCTTTATCACAATCTGTTCCAACAAGGGCGACCCGCTATCTCCTCTACTTTTTATTTTATGTGTAGATGTTCTGTTTAGGTTGCTCCAGCTGGCAACGACAACCCGCCTACTACCGGACCTTGGGATCGGAAATGCTAGGCTGCACACACTCCAATTTGCGGATGATCTGATTATCTTCTTGGATGGCTCCACAAGGTCAGTTGCAACTACTAAGTTTATTCTTGATTAGTTTGCGGCATGCTCGGGCCTCTCGATCAATTTCAATAAAAGCTCTATCACCCTAATCAACCTACCTGCTTCCCAAGCTACATCCTTAGCCAACTCTATTGGCTGCTTGGTGAAAGAATTTTCGCTGACATACTTGGGTTTACCTCTCTCACCTAAAAGACTATGCAAATCTGATTACATGCCGCTTATTGAGAGGATTGATAATTACTTGGCGGGATGGAAGGGGCTCACACTCTCAAGGGGAGGTCGGCTAGTACTTCTAAATTCGGTTCTTTCGAGCACCCCTTTATATTTTTGTACGCTGTTTCAAATGCCAGCATGGGTGATCAAGTCCATTGACAAAATCAGATGCCATTTTTTCTGGAGGGGGCAAAAACTGCATAATGGTTTTCATTGCCTAGTTAAGTGGGAACAAGTATGCCGTCCAAAACAATCAGGCGGATTGGGAGTCCGAAACCTCTACGCGATGAACTCGGCTTTGCTGATGAAGGGATTATGAA
Source organism: Ananas comosus (assembly GCF_001540865.1). Lineage (NCBI taxonomy): Eukaryota > Viridiplantae > Streptophyta > Magnoliopsida > Poales > Bromeliaceae > Ananas > Ananas comosus. The sequence continues at coordinate 2,444,154 of NC_033631.1, read as the reverse complement.
ATTTTTACAACTCCCCACACCTTCCTTGGGTCGGACTCCTTAAGCAAAAACATTATAAGCATCGACAACCGTTGGTTGGAGGCAATTCGACTATTAGGTGCTGCCAAATCTAGAAAGGAATTCTTAACACCGCTCAACCTTTTCACGTGTCCACTTGTGTGTCACTGGGTAATGGGCAGACAACGTCTTTCTGGAATGCGAGATGGTCCGGTGAGTTCTCGCTACGGACTCAATTCCCTAATCTCTATGCAATTTCAAGCCATAAACATCTCTCGGTCGCTAGTTGGATTCGACGTTTTACCCAAAACGTCACACTGGGCTTCCGACCTGCAGAACTTCCGTGAGAACATTTGGAAGAGCTCCCATGGCTCACAGCTTTGATCCAGAGCACCTTCCTATCGAATGCTACCGACTCGACCGTTTGGCGTTGGAACGACGATGGTCGGTTTGAGGTACGTAGGGCTTACAATTTGTTTATCTTTGATGGCATAAATGCTTGCGGTATCCCTTGCCTATGGAAACTCAAGATTCCTCTAAGAGTCAAGGTCTTTATATGGCTCGCCGCGAGAAACAAAATCTTCACAGCTGACACACTATCTCAAAGAGGCTGGCATGGCCCTTCGATTTGTGTTCTCTGTTCGATAAACGGAGAGAATTTAGAACACATCCTATTCTCTTGCAACTATGCCATGGCTGTCTGGCACCATCTGCTGCGATCTACTCCAACAACTCGACGCTTGTTGCTGATTCACCCAGGGGATTTAACTGAGCGATGGAATCGTGCTCGGACTTCTGTGAGGGGCCGCCGGAAAAAATTGTTCGATCTATGTCTTACAACAGCATGCTGGGAACTGTGGAAGGAGAGTAACAGTCGTATCTTCAACGGACACCTCACTCGAAGCGACGAAACAGGAAGGAGAGTGATTAACACAATTAATCTTTGGCAATTTGCGCTTGGAGTGTGATTGTGTGAAGGGACGAACTTCCCTGTGGTCCTTTCGGTACTTTCGCGCATACATATGTGTTTCTATTTGTATCCTTTTGTGTTTGAACTCTATCAACGACTCAGTTGCTTTTGTAAATCTTTAAAACTGTATTACAAATAAGGTACATCCCTGTTTACTCAAAAAAAAAATATTGAACCAATTGGTTTGGGTTAAGATTGCCACGTACCCTCGTTATTGTTTTGCAAATTCCTTCAAATTTATAAGTGCTCTCTAAATTTGCAAAATCTTGTAGTTAGCCAGAATCTCTCTAATTTTAAACTATTTTTGGACCTGTCAGTTGCAAAACAAATTTTGGTCCTTTTGATTTGACCTGTATCACTAACTCAAAGAAAATGAGCTTAAACAATTTGTTATTTAGAATCATCCAAAAGAAATGGCGTTTTTTAAACACTACTAAGCTATTTGTGTGAGATCTCATATAGTCATATATATAAGATATAATAGGGCTAGAACTCTTAACCTGGCTTAAGTATTTTGGGTGGTGGCTAGGTCCAAAAGGTTAAGAGAGTTAAACGTGTTAGGACGGGAGTAGTCCTAGGATGGGTGACCCCCTGGGAAGTTGGGGCGTCACAGTTGGTATCAGAGCCAATTACCAGCCGAAAGTGTGAGATGAGTTTCAGTTGAGCTAGGGTCGGAATGACAAGAATAGCGAGGCGAGTTTCACATCGCCTGGTACTTGTGAGTCTGAGCCTGACGAGAACGTCAGGGCTTAAAGGGTGGAGATTGTGAGACCCCTATATAGTTCTATATATAAGATATAATAGGACTAGAACTCTTAACTCGGGTTAAACATTTTGGGTGGTGGCTAGGCCCAAGAGATTAAGGGAATTTAGCGTGCTAGGACGGTAGTAGTCCTAGAATGGGTGATCCCCTGTAAAGTTGGGGCATCACAATTTGAGCAAACTTTTTTTTTTCCAAATAACCCTAAAAAATATTATAATTAGTTAAATGATCTTACTAAAAAAATATTTGGAGAAATAATCTTCCTTTTGTCAAGTCAGTATGGGGTATAATTTTCTTTTAAAAGCAGTAAATCATTCATGATCTTTAAGAAGACGGTGAATGATTCATCTTTTCATAATTTTCTACTGAAGCGATGAATTATTCACCGCTTTCTTTAAGATTGTTTGTTACAATTTTTTTGGTTGTTAAGATTGTATGTAATTTGTTGAAATTTTTATATAATTGATAGAATTATATATGAAAAATAGAAAAAAGTGAGGTTGTTAGGGTTGTATGTAGATTATTAGAATTTTGGTTTCATTATTAGGATTGTATGAATAGATTATTAAGATTTTTTAGGTTGTTAAGATTATATGTAATTTATTAAAATTTTTATGTAGTTGTTAGTATTATATATGAAAAATAAAAAGAAAGAGTAAATTATTCACTGTTTTGTATATTAAGAGAAAGATGGTGAATAATGCCACGCTTTTATAGAAAATTTTAGAAGGATGTGAATCGTTAACCATCTCCACAACAAATCTTGCACTTAAGGACACTTTAAATAATAACTAGTGATGCTTTAAAGTGTTGGCAAGAATAATTCCGATGCTTGTAAAAACATCGAGCAAAAAGTCGTTAAATAAATATGTAGGGATAAATATACCGAAACTTTAATATTACGGCGGAAAATTTTTATTAGTATTTAATAAAAATATGTTTATTGGCGATACTTAATCATGGTGTCGACACATGCCAAATATTGGAGACGCTAGAATAGAGTATCTTCTAAAAAGCGTTGTCTAAAATATATTTTATTGTAGTGCCATGAAGGCGGTGAATTTCACTGCCTTTAAAAAAAAAAAATTCATTGTGCCTTCTACATGGCAAATTAAGAGAGTTAGTTTGCTAAATTTTTTTTCATAGGGCTATTTATCCAATTAAAAAATTTTATAGGGTCATTTTGGAAAAAAAATCCTATTTGAACTATTGTTAGTATATGGAGAAAGTCATCCAATGCATGACATCAAAGGCTATTAGTTGAAAAAAAATTTATGGAATATCCATGGCTGGATTAACCGTACGTTAGTGCTTTTATCTACATGAATCATTGTGATGTAGAAGATTTGAAAGTGAGAGTAATTGTGAAATCTCGTTTGTTTTGAAGGCCATCATCATGTTAAATGCTTTTCAAGAAGTCTTTATGATTCGTGATATAACCAAATTTACATAACCAAATTTACATAGATGTTCGTTAGAAGAGCTAAAGTAAACTAAACCCACTAACTACCATTTAAAAGGCTAATGTTCGCAATATTTTGCCCAAACGCACCCGTACGTATTTGTGCTTTAGAGGTAAGTTGTGGGACGACAATAGTCCCACATCAAATGACAAAAAGAATTACACACGAAAATGCAAGGCTTAGAGGCTCGAGTAATAATAACGAGACTTAGGTATTTTAATCATTAGTTTTAGGCCCAATTATTTACTAATGTCTGTGGACTTAGTCGCTACATTTGGTATCAGCTAATCAAAAGTGTGAGATAGGTCTTACGCATAATATAGTTTTGTTTTTCTCCAAATTCTTTTTCTTTTTTTTTTTTTTCTTTTTTGATTTCCATATATTCTATTTCAAATTGTTGGAACTGAAAGTATGCACAGAAATAGGGCCAAAAAGAGTTGTACTCTCAAAAATTAGTTATAGCTACAAAAGAAACCTCATCTTCGTTCTTTTTATTTTGAGGGAAATCATCTGAGAGCGAAAATTTATTTAAACAAAACAAGACGATATAGAATTGAAAAAGTCCTCAAAAGAGGACCATACAGTACATGTTTTGCTAAACACATTCTAATTAGCTAGTTGATCAGCTTGCATAGTATTTCTGGAGAAGTATATTTTTCGATCTTACATGGAACAAAATAATGGTATAATACCCTACGTGAGATATATTTAATTTCGCTAGGAAAGTAGGTTTGGATGCCTTCCAAGATATTAATTCCTTGCAATTAAGAGATACTGATTCTTAATCCTGATTTGTGGCTACAAAACAATGCTTTCCACTTTTCACCATTTTAAGCAAAAAGGACCACCTATTGAAACATAAAAATGATTTCACCACTCACAAACAATTCTACTTTTGAGTTTATGGTCTCACTAGGGTGGCAATTCACCTCCCTATTTCACGAGCCAGCTCGTGTGAGATCAAATAGCTCGTTTGGTAAACAAGCCGAACACTAGATGGGGTCAGCTCCGAACACGAGATGGGGTCAGCTCACTCGTGTTCGGCTAAATAACAACTTGAATACATATATTTTATATTTATATATAAATAAACAATTATATATATAAATACATATTTTTATTATTTAATTTTTAACCCAATGTAAATATAAAGCATAAGTCAATTATGAAAAGACTTATTTATATGTAAAGTTTCAGTCGTTAGATTAAATTTATTTTCTACATATATCTTTTCAAATCCTCTTAACTTGATGTTCGTGAGCTAGTTCGTGTTCAGCTCATTACTAAACAAGTTGAATTTTTTGACTCGATACTTTAGTTAGGGAGCTCATGTTCAACTCGTCTGTAAAATGAACCGGTCCCGGCTCGTTCGTATTTGGCTTGTTAACACCTCTAGGTCTCACAAGGATCATTAATTGCACCTTATATCTTCACATATTGGTGTTTATATATGGTGCAAATATTTGTGTGAGAATGAATCCATCCCCACAAAGTGCCCTGGACAAAGAAAGATAACTATGAAGACTCCCCATGTATTCCTTGCATTCACAATTCTCTTGCTCTTCTTTGGCAAGCTCATATCTCCTGTTGTAGGCCGAGATGTTTCTTCATCCACACCTCCAATAGAAACCAGCATGATAGGTCAGTGACTCTCTTAACTTTTGCAAATAGAGAAATTCATAGAGACTCTCTAAATTGTGTGTATATCTTCTTAACTTTTCTCTTTTTTGAGTATTGCTCCTTATCCCCCAAAATGTTGCTCTTTATTTGATGTGTTGATACTCATGGAATCAAGAGGCATTGATTGGTTTATGCACGTATCTAGTCCACATTATAATACCAACACATCAATTGTTGGATCGTTGGCGCTAACCATTAATTTCAAAAATTCGAGCCGTTAGAAATATGCAATCCATTCACTTAAGACGTATAGATACAATGCTTATGGATCTCGATTGTGACTCGGCCTAATCGGCCTCGCGTCACTTAGAATATGACTCAGTCTAATCCAACCTCACGCTATTTCGAATATGATTTGGCTCAATCCAGCCTCTTGCCGTAGGGTAGAATGCTAGCATATTTAAGCCAACATCAGAAACCTGCAAAAACCATTTATTATAGTAGATCCAAAGCATTTCCCTCTCTCACTCCTTTTTTTTTTTTTTTTTCCTTGATGCGTCGTTAGTGTTTACTCATTTTGATTTGAGATACTTCTGCCAGCGGAGTTGGGACGAAGCCTACCGACTATTATCAAAATCAGTTATGCTACCGGTGAATGAGTTAAATCAAAATGGGTAAAAACTATGAAGATGTTGATAAAGATACGTAAGTTCAAAAATCTATTTGACTAGCCCATTTATTGAGAATTAGTGTGGCTTGGATGAACTCAATAAATTGATTTGGACAATCCATCATTCTTGAATAAACAAAGGTATAACATAATATTTATGCATGGGAAATATAGAGACAAATGATTCTAGTACAGGACAGAATACTGGTCCATTTAAGCCAACACTACATATATGATTGGTGCACTAGAATTAATAAATAAAGTTCAACGAGTTATTAATTCGAATGGGCTGGATTATTACAATTCATATATGGGGTAATTTCATCCATACCCCTCTAAAATTTACAAATATCGTAGATAACCCTACAAAAGTTAAAATATCATGCATACCCCTTGAAATATAAAAAATTATCATAAATACCCCTCTGTTAAAAAACCGTCAGTTTATCCTGATCAATAATGTGTTAAGTCATGAAATGACGAATTTACCCCTAACTTCATACTACTTGAGAAATGTACTAGAGATCCCTCAACTATATGCTATTTTGAAATAATTCCTTTAAGTATGCAGTCTTTTGTTAAGACCCTTTAACTTTTAGTTTTTTAAAATTAAGAGATTTAGTGTAAAAAAAAAAGAAAATTTATTAAAGGAATTATTTCAAAATAGCATATAGTTGAGGGATCTCTAGACCCCTCAACTATAGAGATTTTGATATAGGCCCATCAACTTTAAATTTTTTTTGTTGACACCCCTTTAACCTCTACTTTTTTACTTGAGTTTTTATATTTATTTCATTATTAATTTTAATAAAGTTAATATATTTAATAAATTTCTCTTTCTATTATCCCCTCCATTAATTTTTCAATTATATCAGTGATAAAGTTAAAACCATAAAGTACTAATATAAAAATTTGGTAAACTACAGGATACAAAAGTGAATATTCAATAAAGCTTAGGTGGAGTATTTGAAGTTTTTTATATATAATTTAATGAAGAGTTAATGAAGGTGCTAATGAAAAGAGAAAAACGAAACCATAGGGTAATAAAGTGATACTTTTTAAACTATATGATACTAAAGTGAAAAAGTGCAAAATCACAGGGTTGGTATTTGAAGTCTACCCTAAATTATATGAAATTATTATTATAAAGAAAAAGGACAGTTTCATTAGTAATCTTATCAAACTTATAAATTTTGTGAATACTCCTCTAAACTTTAAAATATCATAAATACCTCTTCAAACACATAAAATTATCATAACTATCCTTGCCGTTAAGGACATGTCACTCTATCCGGATTAAAATATAGTTAAATAAGAGTTAAAATATAGAATGACAAATTTCTCCCCAAAAGTTAGAATGATATATTTGGCGGGAAATAACTAATTAATGCTAAGGTAAGAGGGCATTTATGAATGGTGTTAATATACTAATTAGGCTTTCTATACTTAAATGAACTATACAGGGGTAAAAATGGCATTTATAATTTATTCGGTTAGATTTTGACGGCCGGTTAACAGTAGGGGCATTCATGAGTATTTTTTGAATTTAGAAGGGCATTCATGACATTTTCAACTTTAGAGGGTTATTGATGAAATTTCAGTCTCCCACAGGGGTACCTATGAAATTTTCCCTTCATATATTGTGACCAGATTCATGATAATAACAATAACAATGCAAATGCAACAAAACATTGACATCCGAGATTGATTTTATTTTATTTTTTTATAGTTAGAAAACCATTCATCTGAACTGAATTATTGATGGTCTGTATCCTTGAATTCTTTCTTTCAATAGGAGAGGAAGACAGCACTCCCAATATTATTCCTTCTTCAACAGGAGAGGAAGACAGCACTCCCAATGTAACAGAAGAAAAGCTGTGGTTATATCTCCCTCCATTCTTCCGAGCACCCCGCCCTCCGCCTACCGCCATGCCTTGAGCTCCATAAATGATGTCACTGATTCACTGTATCCAATGGCACTTTGCCAATAAGCAAGAAACTAAAAGTGGTCTATTTTTAGCTCCACAAGCATTGAATGACAATAAAAGGAACTCTTGTACACATGACAACTAGGGCACGCAAATGAGCAAGCCGGCTCGTGTTTGAGTCGTGTTTGGCTCGATATTCAGCTCGCTCGAGCCGAGAATTTATTTCAAGCAAGCTTGAGCCTAAATTTAGACTTGAAATTAATTTCAAGCTGAGTTTCAGTATTACTCAGCTCGCTCGAATTAAACTCGGAAAGCTCGAAATATATATATATATCTATACTATATATAAAAGCGTATAGAAATTCCGACAATAACAGATGAAATCCAAAAAGGAATAAAATAATATTCCCGACGAATGGTTATAATTAATTTATTAAAAATATCTCAAATAAAAACGAACGGTTATGATCAATCTATTAAAAAATAGCATTCCTATCCATTTATAAATTCAATCTTATGAACGATTATAATCAATTTGTTAAAAAATATCTCAAATAAAAACAAACGGTTCAAATAAAAACAAACAGTTACGATCAATTTGCTAAAAATAACATTCCTATTTATCTATTTTACATTAAAATTAAAATTTGAGTTTAAATTATGAATTAAATTTAATTTTTGATATCAAATTTGAATTAACAATTAATTTTTTTGTTACAGTGAATCAAAATTAAATTTTAAATTGTAAAGTAAATGTGAATTAAATTTTGATGCTTTTAGTTTAAAATATATATTTAAATTTGATTCATCAAAAATGCAAAGTATATAAAAATATTCGATTTATATAAAAAAAAGAACACTATAAGGAATATTCTTCTAGAATATTTCTACCCATAAATATAACATATGAATTTATAAATATAGATTTTTATTGTAAAATTTTGGATATATATTATACAAATTGATATTGATTTGAAATAAATTAAATAATTATTACTCATTTGCACGTACATTCACTATATAATATATATATATTATATATAATATATAATAATATAATTATTAGAGCAGGCTGCTGTGCTCTCAGACGAGCATGGAGCCTCCGTGCTCTTAGCGTTTTCGCTATAGGAATTTTTTCAAATTGAGATCGGTCCTGTTAGACTTATCTCGCATTTTGAAGTTTAAAATAATTTGCGATTTTTTTGGTATATTTACTTAGTGATCGGAAAGCATTCAACCATAATTTTTAATGGTTGATATCTCGTTTTCAGTTAAAACAGTTGAAGTATTCAAATCAAAGATAAAATTCTTGATACACAAAATCTTTATATATCACAATAAATAATAGTCCTGATCGAAGCAAATTTTTAGTGCATAGTACTTATCACCTCACCTAACTTTTATAGATTTTATTTTCAGCCGTTAAAAATTACATTTTGAATCAAATTATCGATGCTAGGTAAATGATATCAAAATCGTAAAATTATGTTATAGAAACTTTCAAAATCCTAGATCAATTTAATCAGAAGCAGATGCGATTCGGAACTCATCGAAACACAGTCCCGACCCCTCCGTGCCCTAGATGAGCACATCAGCCCCTGCTCTATAATATATAATAATAACTATACTTATATATATGTATATATATACTCATATTATAATATATCAAACTAAGCTGGAATACTATTAATAGCACTAAGCTATTGATGCTATTAGTTTTTTAGCCCTTGGATTGAGAAATGTGCGGTTAGAATGATATGGGCCTCCCAGGGTTGAGTGGGTGGTTAGTTGAATAATACGATCTTACAGATGAAAATGATAAAAAAAGGTAGATCTAACGACACAAAATTCGATAGCACTAAGCATTTGGTACTGTCAATAATATAGTAGCCGGACTCTCTTTCTCTCTCTATACATATAGTTCGGCTACTATATTATCTATACTATCGATAGTACTAAGCGCTTAATTTGTACTGTTGAGTTTTCTGCCGTTAAATCTACCTATATATATATAGATTTCGACTACTACATTATTGATAGTACCAAGCATTTGGTGTTATCTAGTTTTTTGCTGTTAAATCTATTCCTTTAGCCATTTTCATCCGTTAGATCATACTATTCAACTAGCCACTCACTCAACCCTAGATAGGTACTATCATCCTGACCGCACATCCCTTCATCAAATTAAAGGCCAAAAACCTAATAGCAAGCGGTTTGTACTATTAATAGTATAGTAGCCTAATTCTATATATAAATTTAGGCTCGAAAATAATTTCAAGCCAAACTTGAGCTGAGATAAGCTCGCTCGAGTTCGGCTCGTTTCCACCCATAATGACAACTTTTGAAGAGACTAAAGAATAGCTTTAATGGTTTACCGCGATTTGCAATTTAATAAGGATAAATTTAAATATTAATTTCTATTAGTTTAAGCTTTTTGAGACTAACTGTTGTTTCACATTATTTAAAATGGTATCAGAGTAGGAGATTCTTAGTTCGAATAACGCCAGACTCCTAGCATTACTAAATTTTTTCTATTTAATTCAAGTCCACATCATGAGCCTACCAAAAAGTCTTGAGCCTAGACATTAGTAGAATGTTAACCGTTTTCTATTAGCTTAAGTTTTTAGCGAACAAAGGTCTTGAGCTAAGACATGAGAGCGAGTGTTAAATATAAAGATATTTAGACACTATTCTCTATTAGCTTAAGCTTCAGAGGTATATTTGAGATAACTTGGAATGTTAAAAAGGTATTTTTAATATTAATCTTCTAAGAGGGGTATATTAGAAGCCAAAAAATTTTCAAGGATATATAAGAAATTGCCATATATATAGAGAGAGAGAGAGAGAGAGAGAGAGAGGATTGTTGTACTCTAAGTAGCACTGAGGTTTCCGTACTCCTGAGCCGGTTTCGATAATAGAATTTTCGAATGACGATCGGCTCTATTGGAGTTGATCTAGTGTATTTGAAGTTTTTAGAAAATAATTTTTGTGATTTTTCGATATTATTTACCAAGTGATCAAAGTATTCAAAATTAACAAAAGTTTCATTATACCTGCTTTATTCGCGAAACAAATGGAGTGTTACATTTTTACCGGATCTCCATAGGATTGAATTGTTGATAGATTGGCAATCTAATCTAACACTGATTTCAGTAATATCAGACATGCTCTTTCTGCTTGTTTCGTCATTATTTATCCTTTTCTTCTAAGATTTGTAACGACCCGACTCGCTAACAGTAATAACTCGTTGGGCCCAAACCATCGATCCAAAATGTTTAAGTTCAATTATTATTACTAGCATGGAGGCCTCATATTTTTTAATCAAAATTATTTTTCCATCCAATGTGGGACTATTAGGGCGTTACAAACTCCCTTTATTTAGACCATGACATCCTCGTCAGGTCCAAATGCGCATAACACTTATAGTTCTCACACTTCCGACTGGTATTCGGCTTTGATACTAATTGTAACGACCCGATCTGCTAGTAATAATAAATCATTGGACCCACACCACTAGCCCGAAATGTTTAAGTTCGATTATTATTACTAGCGTAGAGGTCTCATATATTCTAATCAGAATCATTTTCTAATCTGATATGTGACTATTGGGATGTTACAGAGGATGTTACAGATTGATGGTCAATTATAAAGCAGTTTAAAGGTTGATGTCAGATTACCATAGCCTGACAGTGTTGTTTCTTGCGTGCAAAAATCAGCTTTATGCAATTTATGCCAGACTTGGTTGCTGCTGAATTAAGCTTCATGTCTTTGTTACACTTAGCTGCCTCCAAGATGATGGCACTACATGTTTGTTTTGCGGCCTGACAGCTTGATGTCAGAGTCCACTGTTTACTCTGGTTTGTTTACTCCAACAGATTTTTATTGCAGTATCAAAGTAGCAACTTCTTATTGCTGTTGGAACTTTTGCTCAATGTTAGTTATTGCCATTTATTGCATACAAAAATTAGTGGAACAGAGACAGCTAATTAACCTGACCAGCCTCCCTTCATGAATTTTCAATAAGCTAAACTCAGATCTGCTGGCACAAACTTAGTTATTTCACTTTGTTTACTTCTTTAGTCAGTGAATTCTGACTGTAATTTGGCATGCATTTGCAGCTGAAATGTAAATCAAAAAGCACTTAGCTGAAAATTTAATTCAGTATTGATAATTCTTTGTTGATTTAAGCTTTTGGTTCTTACAATGTTGATGAAATCGATTCTCCGTATCTTAAAGCTTTATCACGCGCTTAAGATCCTGTTTGGATTCATAAATATCTTATTTAGTATATTCCTTCGATTTACTCAAGAGACGTGTAATATTTTGCAAATGGATGTGATTAATGTAAAGAACAGATATCATATTCGGCGATCCAATCAATTCTTCCAAATAGGATAAATCAGCTTTTATGTGAAGTATGCTCTCTCATCAAATCATACATAACAAGATATTTTAAGGAACAAATATTAAACTTTTATTAGATAATATTTAAGTATAATTTATTATAATATTAAGTACAAATAATATGTATTAATATAGTATAATTAATAATTTTATAATAAAAATAATTTATTATAATATATAATATATCATATCCATATAATTTGCTTTAATATTTATGATATTAATAAAATTTGGAATTAAATATTGGAGTAGCACTATTTCACTAAAAGGGTGGAATAGTTTGTCCCAAACTATTCCGGTATAACCGGGAAATAGCTAGATTTAACAGAAGTATCTTACCCTAATCAAAAAAATATCCCAGTTAGAAAATAACTCAGTTTTAGAATTCAATCACACAAAAGAAAATCTTATGAGGGCAAATTATCATTAAATATTTTTATTCCAACATCCAACAAGCCTAAACCAATATTGAGCATCAGTACTCCAAATCCTTGTGCAGGCTTTTGTTTTTTTTTTTTTTTTTAAAGGTAAACTTTAAATACCATTCATGTTGTTTGGCATTTTCTTATTTTAGTACCATGTGGTTTAAAATTTGTCAATTTAGTATCATGTGGTTTTATTTTTTTTCTTTTCGTCAGCTCTTTTATTAACATTTCGTTAAATTATATACAAAAAGCTTCAGACACTCCACCTAGATTTATCAAATATTTATTTTAGTTCCTTTTAGATTTAACTTTATTACTGATTTAATAAAAAAAAATTAACGGAGTGGATAATAAAAACAGAAAAATTAAACCATTGGGTACTAAATTAAANGATTGTGTTGATGATGTTCTTCTTCTTCGTCTTCTGCGGTTGTAGCTTTTAAACATACAATTGTGAGATTATATGTTCTCCTTTTTTTTTTTTTTTTTTTTTTTCACTCCACCTATGCACCAGGGATGTGCTGTTATTATAGTAGGCCCCGGGGATATAAAGAAAAGCGCTTTATGGAGTCGTCGTAGGCTTCGACGACGACGTCGGCGGAAGGCACGGCGGCTTGAAGTACGGCCTAGGCAGAGGAAAGAAGACCTTCTCACCAGAAGCGTCGAGTTTGTCTCCTGATGAATGCGAAACCACTTAGTCGATCGGCAACAGAGAAACTTTACAAAACCAGTGAGCTTTACAAAACCCCGTAGAATAAGCGCGTCGATAGAAAATCATGATGTTATACCGACCGAATGTTGATACGATGCTGGCCGTCGTGCTCGCGACCGAGGGGACCTGCCGGGCCATGGCAGCAGGGATAAGGAAGGCTGCTGCGATGGAGAAAGCAATAAAAGCCAGCAGATGTACTTTGCACGCCATGGCCGGTTGCAGTCTTCGCCTGCAGGAGGTTGCTGTTTGCTCAAGTGAGGTGGGTGCGTGCTGCTCTTTTATACTCACAGGAGCAACTTCAAAAAGAAAACAACCTCTCTTTTTTTTTTTCCTTTAAAAAAAGTTTTTTTTCCTTTAAAAAAAAGTTAGGCTGAGTTCCTGAAAACTTTTTCGTAAATATTCAATTTTTCTTTCAAAAATCTATATGGGACTTTTTTCGAAAATAATCCTGTGAAATTTCGTATTTACTAAACTAACCCTGTAAAATTTTTATTTGTAAAACTAACCCTCCTCTCGCCACGTGAGCACCACGTCAGGGATTCCTCAAAAAGACGGTGAATCGTTTACCGTCTTTGATTTTTGTTGTGAAGGCGGTGAATGGTTCACCGTCTTCATAAGACGGTGAATCATTCACCGTCTTTAGTACAAATTTCTACTCTGCGCAAATTTTTTCAAATCCATAATATGGTGTCTTTGATAAGACGGTGAATCGTTCCCCGTCTTCTCGAGGGCACAGAAACGGCGGACTTGAGAGGGCGGAAAGGGGAAAGGGCGGAAAGGAGAATTTTGCACTAAAGACGGTGAATGATTCACCGTCTTCTAAAGGCGGTGAGCCATTCACCGCTTTTAAACAAAAATTACAAAGATGGGGAACGATTCACCGTCTTTTTGAGGAATCCCTTACGTGGCGCCCACGTGGCGAAAGAAGGGTTAGTTTTACAAATAAAATTTTGGTAGGGTTATTTTGCCAAAATCGAATTCCTGGAGGGTCATTTTATAAAAAAGCCCTCTATATGTTGTCCTTTTAAAATTTCAGAAATATTTTTAGGAAGGTACGACGTTAATAAAAAAAACAAAATAATCAAATTACCTTTCTTCTATAAAAAAAAAAATATATTATTTAATATATTTCTATTACTTTGAAGGATATTTTTGGTATAAATTATAAAAATGTGCGGAATAGTTATGGAACCCTGACAGAGGTGAGCTAAATACAACAAATTGAAATGTTGAGAGGGTAAAATATAAAATTTAAAAAGTTAAGGACAAAAAGTTAAGAAGCGAATATTCATAAGAGATTTTCTTTTTGTAATTTAGCCAAAAAAATTATGAAACATTTTTAGTATCTAGTAGGTGGTCCTAGTTCGCTCCCTGAAATAGGCGTGAATAATTATGTTTTCAATGAAGAATGAAGGTTAAATTGCGCGTGTGGTGCTCAATCGATGAGTCTCCTGGTTTGATCAAACTTTCAGAATTATTATAATTAAGTTTCTTAATCTAATTTAGTTGGCTAAATGATGCGGCTAATTAGGCATTAAAATTTGTAGAAAACTGCGACACAACTAAGCTGGCCCTAAAATTCAGTTAAGTTCGATAATTTTTACAATCGGCACAAAGAGTTTTCAAACGGCCTCAATTTTTCGCTCGAATGTCCGTTTTTAGCGCTCAATCTTAATTCGCAAAATGTTTTTCGAGATTTACCGGTCAAACGACAAAGCAATATCGGCTGAGCTGGGAGCCCAAATTCAACTGTTTAGGTCTCTGTTTTTGCATTCTCTGTTTTTGCATTTTTAGATTATTTTCAAAACTTTATTATATTCAACTATAATAAGATTGGGATATCAACCCTATATACGGATGTGACGTCAAGTTAATGTAATTATATTTTAGATTTGATTAATAATATTTTATTTTTTTTATGTAATTTTTTTTTTAATATTCATATCACTTAATGAATGAAACAGTTAGCTAGCAACCTTTCTCTCTCAAAAAAAAAAAAATAATAATATTTGTCGAAGAAATTTGTTCTTCTTGTATCTCTCTTTCCATTCATGTCCTTCTTCGTTCTCAACGCGGCTTAGACCTGTCACTAAATATTAACAAATTAGAAATATAAAAGTAATGTGACAGTATCGTAATTAATGATGTGATATTTATTAAAATGCTATATCACCTTTTACATTAGCGGTGAATCAATATTTAGTCAACTAAATTGGATTGCCTGACTTAATTGCAATAACTTTAAAAGTTTGAGCAAGTAACTGTAATAATTAAAGTTTGAGCACCAAAATGTCGGGCGCATTTGATAGTTTGAGGACCAAATATGCAATTTACCCGGGAATAAATATCTCCTAACATATACCTACTTAATACCTGCGAGGAATTAATATCATGTGTCATGCCGTGAATAATCAGTGATCAGTGTTCATATAATATATTTTTTTATAGTAATTGAAAAATAATTTATATGAGGTACAGTTTCATGTAGGGGTGAAAACGGATCGAATATAATTCGAAAATATATGAATCCATATAGAAAATATCCGGATCCAGTCGGATACGGATACGGATATAATTTTAGAGAGTTAAATTTTTCTGGATATCCGAAAAAAAGGATATGGGTCTGGATATTCGGACTTTTATATATTTTTTGTGCAGATATAAGAGGAATGATTAATACATGATGTGGGAAAATAAGGTGATTTTTTTTGTGTTATTCTTTTATTTTGTAATGAATTATATATTAAAATTATATATTTTATATGTGAAGAAATAAAGTGAGAAAATAAGGTAGGAAAATAAAAAAAATTTTGTGTTTCTTGTTTATTGTATATGTGCATATTATTAATATATATTATTATTCGAAAAATATCCGAATACATATCCGATCTGTATTTCTAATATATATTCGACCTTATCGGAATTCATTTTTAGCCGATATAGTAACAAAAATTTAGCATCCGACACATATCTATATCCGAATCTGTATTTGAAAAAAAATAATGAATGCGGATATGGTTTCGTCAAATATCCAGCCATATGGGACTTTTTGTCGAAATAACTTTATAAAAATTCATATTTGGGTAAATAACTTTCTGAAATTTTTTTGGCGAACTAACCCTTGTTTGCCAACTAGGAGTCTGGGTGAAATTTTCTCTTAAAGGCAGTGGATTGTTCACTGAACTGAACGATCAGCAGCTTTGTAATTTTTCATACAAATGGTGAATTATTTACTGTCTTTTTCTTAATGCACGTTCATCTTTCTTTCTATTTTTCATATATATCCTAGCAACCAAAAAAAAAAATCTAAGAAATAATTTTTAAGAAGGCGGTGAACGATTCACCGCTTTAGTAAGATATTATGAAGACGGTGAATTGTTTGGACGGTAAACGATTCACCGTTTTTAAAATAAAATTCTACTTCATGCTGACTTGGCAAGGGAGGGTAATTTCATCAAATATTTTTTTATAGGGTTATTTAGCCAATTATAATATTTTTAAAGATTATTTAGAAAAAAGGTCTACCATATGCGATCCGTTTTCACCCCTAGTTTCATTATTTACTAGTGAAAACCCTGCGCTTCGCTTCGGATAAATATATTGACAAACATATATATAGTAGTGAACAGTACAATAAAACATAGTTATATTGTACTCTTCAACGTGTTCAGCGAAAGAATACAACCCATAGTTAACAGTACAATAAAACATATAATATAAATACAGTATTAATTCTAAATCTTCAGATTATTTGTGGCGAAATGAGGAAAATGAGGAAGAAAATGCTTAAGATTATTTTCCTCGTACTAAAAAGAGTTTTTATTTTAAAAAAAAGAGGTAGTTTGGGAGAAGAGAGAGTATCTAAAATAAAGAAGAAAGTACACACTAAAATTGAAGTAAATTAGAAGCTACGTAACCTGCAAAACACTAAAAACAAAGGAAAGTATATATATACTATTGCCTAGACCTGGCAATCTCGACCCATACCCGCAGGTGCCCGCGGATTACCCGCAAATTTGCGGGTATGGCTACCAGCTTTCCCAACCCAAAAAATTACGGGTAAAACGGGTGGGTACCTATTAAGCTGTGGGCATATTGGGTAACCCGCGGGTACCCACGGTTACCCGCACATATTTTTTTTAATTACAAAATATATTTTCTTAATTAAAAAATATATATTTTTATTTATCCATTCTAAAAATTCTAACTCTAATTTCTTATCACGTCTTTTATATTACGAAATTTTTTAGCTATTAGACTTTAAATATTTTTATTATATGTTATGATATTTTAAATAATGAGTTATGTTATATTTTTAAAACTTATCTATATGTATTTTGCATTTAGAAAATACAAGAGAAAAAAAGAAAAAAAATTGCGGGTAACCCGCATACCCACCCGCCCACCCGCGGGCGGGTATGGGTAATGATGTTGGCTACCCAAAAATTTGCGGATAAATTTTACTCATACCCAAGTAACCTGCGGGTACACAGACCCTCCCGCGGGTTACCTAACCCGCGCGTTTGCCAGGTCTACTATTGTCCAATATTATTGCAGTTTTTGACTATGTAGTTTGTGTGGGTAACAATTTCCTCCTAGCATGAACCTCCGCTGGTGGTTCAGTGGGCAAATGGAGAAGAAAATGCTCAAGAGTTGTCTCATTCCCACACTTTAAGGGAGCCAATAATAAAAAAAAAAGAGCACAATTGATGCATTCCTCACACTTCAAATAAGAGTAGAAAGTCAACAAAAAGAGTTATAAAAATTAAGACACTTTTTGGGTAAAGAGAGAGAAACTGAAATATATATAGAAGAAACCACACAGAATATTTGGAGTGAAACAGAGAACACATAAACTGCAAAACACTAAACACAAAGCAAAGTACATATTATTTCATGCCAAACCAAAACGCTGTGCACAAAATGACTTTGCCGAAAACAAAAGCATGGACCGGTTAAGAAGCCCGAGCAACTAAGCCAGCTGGTTAGACATAGCATCAGAGGGATCCGCAGCAGGAGCAGGCAATTCAGCAGGAAGACGGTTCACGCACTCAACAATGGCATTACGAAGCTTGATCCGGTCATCAACATATTCATCATTCAATAAGTTATATTCCCAAGAAAGGTTGCCATACTGTGCAGATAAAATGGCATAATTGGTTGTTTGATGGTCATATAAATTTTTGTAGAAGAGAGAGTCATCGTAATTAATATCTTTTAATCTCTAATCCGCCTAAGAGCAAGGCATGCAGCATCCTGCTCGGCACCGGCAGAAGTAGGGAACTGGGAGCTCGAACAACGAACAGTTTGGACAACAGTTTCGCTTCGTGGAAATCTGGAGATCCACATATCCAACAAATTTGCCTTCCGTATCAGTGGCCACTACAACTTGCGGCACTCCTAGATCGACCGAGCTGTTCGTAAACCTCGCCAAGCATCCTAACATAAGAAAAGTGGACAGTCGCTATTGCCCAGATTGCAAGAGAAGGAGGTCAATCCTTTTCTTTTTTTTTTGTAAAGTGATGTAAAGAAGGAAGTAAGAAAACCAAAGCAAAGGATAAACTCAGGAAAACACCCAACCAGCAATGGAATTCGGAAAAAAAAAAATGAAGCAAAGTTCATGCATATTGTTAAAAAAAGGAGAAAAGACAGTATGATCAAGTGTAGAAAAGCAAAATCCAATAAAAAACACTGAGGACCAACACATAAATAAAATAAGTAGAAAACATTGAAAGCAAGAAAGTAATGAGGCTCAGATATATCATAGGCAAGCACACGTCACCTCTTATTTTTCATCATTAATTAGCTTAACAATAGGTGCAATGCCCTGCCAACCGTTCATCAACAAAAACTAACATTAAAAAAATGTTGTTACTACAAAGTGACCTGAATCTAAATCCATGACTTATTTTTGAAACTTGAAGTTTCTAGCTGTTGGTTGTGGGCTTATTACCTAAATCATTGAACCTTAGTATTAAGGAGTGGATAAAAAATATGTCAAGTCAAATAGTAAAAAGCATCATGAACCAAAGCAACAAAATATAACTACAACAGGTAGTATCTTTATTTGAAAATAGGGAGGCTCAGATTGTAGCTAGAATCGAAAAAGTGCATCTTTAATCATGTGAGAATGCAGCACCAAGTGGAATCAAAGGCTGTGATATCAGGATGGGAAGAAAACAGCAGCAGAAACTCCCAATACAGCAAATCAAGGGGAATGAACAGTAGCAGATTGTTGCACATGAATAGGCCATACAACCTGCAGCAGGTTAGTTGCCTTTGAATGGGCCGTCCAATCTACTATAGCCATTCGGCTTTTTTAAACAAAACATAAAAATGAAGATAGACAGGAGATGTAAATATAACATCAGTGCAGTAGTCTCAACTTCTCATTTTCTTATACTCAAGAGATTAATGATTTTAGGAGGTCAATTTGAAGTTTGTATAACACCAAGGTGTTAATTTGGCCGAAAAAGTCTTGATAGTGTTAAATTAACAGCTTGGCAACGGAGAGTTGACGAGGATGTAAGCAAAGGGGAGGAAATCTTTTTTTTTTTTTTTTTTTTTGAGAGATAGGTAGCACGCTACTCGATTCGTTTTTTTTATTTAGAAATAAATTTAGCTGGAAATGTGAATCAACTAGGATTCGAACTTGAGTCTCGGGTACCAACCCTCAAGTCCTTTTGCCACTTGCATTAGGGACGGTCGGTAAAGGGGAGGAAATCTTGAAAGAAGACCTTTGCACCTTTATTGTGTTGGGGAAAATCGCAACAACAAATCCGATTGGGATACAAATCTAACTAATTTTATGATGAAATTAATAAATGTAACTTACAGATGATCGCTCAATTCCAAATAAATCGGTGAAAAGAAATCCAAAAATAATTAGCTTCGAAAGCGTGCGAGGCACTGCCCTAAGGCGTATTTCCGTCTTTTGTGCGGGATTCACCGAAAACACCGCCCCAAAATACGACCGGAATTCCTCCTCCTACGGACACGAACGCGGAAGAGGTTGACGGAGAATCTTTCAACACCCGGTGATAAACTATCAAACAAGTAGAAGAAAAAAGAACTATGGAAATATCTCAAAAAAAAAAATTCTTCTCACTATCCTTTGTATATATATACATGTCTTGCAACAGGAAACACAAGATATTTATACATAAAGGAAGAGAAATGGAACGTTGGGAATCCCAACGTTCACGGAGCAACGTCCATGCATGCTCGCGGACGTTCATGCTAAATGAACGCTGATTAAAAAATAATTAAAAATCTCGTCGAGGCCTTGGTGTCTCATCCATGTAGCTTAATTCACATTCTTACTGAATGAAGCAGATAGCGTGCTACATTTCTCTCAAAAATAAATTATAAATAAAATCAAATAAAATAAATTAATATATCAAAATAATAATATATAATTTTTGAATTTTCATCAACATACTGTACTATTTGCTATTTTCTTTTTCTTCACTTTAGCTTTTTTTTTTTTTTTTCAATTCTAGATAACATTGCTATGTAATTTATCTTGAAATCCTAATTCACATTCATTCTTCCCTCACTAGGCTGCCATTATATTTCGTTTTGCCATGTGGTATGTTCATATTACTCGGTTCTAATTTAACTCGATCTATATGAGATGTGAATCCAAATTTATCCTAATAAGTTAAAGGATAAATTATACATTTTTATTTTTATTAGTTAAAAAATGTATTTTCTAATGAATAATATTCTAAAGCTAATTTCTATGTGAATCATGATATTTTAAGGGATCCCCATATGTGTGTGTATATAGAGAGAGAGAGACTTTAGTTAGTGTACTTTTATGAGTACGATCAATTTCGTACTCATAAGTCGCCTTCAATGGTAAAGCTTTCGAATTGATGATCTATACTGTTAAATATGATTTAAAGCATTTGAAATTTTAGAACTCAAATTTCATAATTTTTTGACATTATTTACCAAACGATAAAAAGATCCAAAAATTGATAATTTTTAACAGCCGGAATGGGATGCTTGCTAGTTTAATGGCGTAAAAGATTTCGAATCGGCTAAATCTTTGATAGAAAATTTTATTCACTGTTTAGATAGAGATTTATGACTCCGATCTTAAATTGAAAATTTTGATTCTCTATTTTTAGGAGATTATTCAATTTTGATCGTTCATTTTATGCCCGTTTGATGAACTTTATTATGATTTCAAAAAATTACAAAATTTATTTTCTAAAGTTTCAAATATTCTAGATCATATTTAGTAGTGTGGATCATCGATTTAGAAGTTTCATCATTGAAAATAATTTCTGAGGACAAAGAGTTTTATATTTATAAGAGTATAGTAACACTACCATATGTATATATATGAGTATTTTTTTCTCAATTTGGACGTGAGAAATAAAAAAAGGGAAAACTTCAAATACCCCCCTTATGATTTCACTCTTTCTTACTTTAGTACCTTGTTGTTTAAAGTGTATCAAATTAGTACCCTGTGGTTTTGCACCTTTTCACTTTAGTACCCTGTGGTTTAAAGTGTGTCAAGTTAGTAGCATGTGGTTTTGCATTTTCTCACTTTAGTAACTTGTGGTTTCGCACTTTCTCACTTTAATACCTTGTGGTTTAAAAATCACAGGGTACTAACTTGTTACAAAAATAAAACCACATGGTACTAACTTGATACAAAAATAAAACTATAGAGCATTATTTGATACACTTTAAACCACAGGGTACTAAAGTGAGAAAGTACGAAACTACAGGATACTAACTTGATACACTTTAAACCACAGGATACTAAAATGAAAAAGTGCGAAACCACAGGGAGGTTTTTTGAAGTTTTTCCTAAAAAAAAAAGGAATTTCTCTATGTTCTTTTTGAGATTTCCACCTACGTGTACTATTGTGGAGACTCCAGTACGTAGCCTTTCACGATGATCAAACATAGAGATCTTGACATGATGTCCGATCGCTGATCCAAGAGGCCATCGCAAAGATCCAGGAGACCGTAAGACGAGTACGACAATCCGACAAGTCCTTCCGCGGATCTAGGAGGTTGTCGTGGATTCAAGAGACCATAAAATGAGTATGACGATTGGACAAGTTCTTCCGTTAGGACTACTATAAGTATGATATTTTACGGTGGTTAATTTTCCTACGCTTCCAACCAAATCTAGAGCCAAATGGCCGGGATTGTAGAGTAAATTAATGCTTTTTTCTACTTGAATGTTGAATGAACTAATAATGCCTTCCATTGTGTTATTAATAAGAGTGAGTTTAAGTGTTTAACCGACCGTCCCTAGAGCAAGTGGCAAAGGGTTTGGTGGTTGGTACCCAAGACCTAGGTTCGAATTCTAGTTGATTCACATTTCCAACTAAGTTTATTTCTAAATGAAAGCGTGCTACTTATCTCTCAAAAAAAAGAAAAGAAAAAAAAAGAGTGAGTTTAACTAAATTTGCATTCAGACTATTACAAAGAAAATTAAGGAAAAATCTGAAGTAGTTCATTAAGTAATTACTAGGCTAGCTAGGAATAACAAGCTAATGCCAAACTAGCTATTACATGAATAGGTACAAGTATGGGGATAAGAAAAATAGCATTTGGATGAAAATTGGGTTGTTCCCGAGGATAAGAAAAATAGAGTTTGGATAGATAATATGGAATAAGAAAAAAAGTTGGTAGTTATATATAGAAAATGGAGGTGTTGGTGAGAATAGTTATACAAGCTTATTTCAGATACTCGAGAACTACTATTCTCGGATAAAAAATTTGCGTTTGGGTATAAAGGGCGGATAAGAGGTTATCCCTCCCCTTATCCCCCAGCCAAACGATGCCTCAAAGTTTTACAATGGACGAAAATGAATCTGTTTAAAGATGTTCAATAGCTTTACTAACATCCATTACAAATTGCTTGAATTAAAGTTTTATGTAGAGAGTTCACAACTACGAATTTAATGCGAAAGTTTAAAATATTATCACAATTCAAGAAGTGTATGATCGTAACAAGATGAAATTGAAGAGCTCATTAGGATAGTGATTTCCAAAAGATCAATCGAGCTCTTAGCGCTCGTAGCTGAGGAGGCTAATATTACAGCGGTTGCTCTTAGCGCTCTCTCTTGCCGATAAAAATAAGGAGAAAGCAGAGTGCACTAACGACGCGACAATGGCTCCATAGGGCCGGCTCGTGTTCGACTCATTTCATAAATGAGTTAAACATAAGCTGGCTCGTTAAATTATCAAGCCAAAAGATTNTATATATATATATATATGAGATCTTACTAGTAGGCTTTGATTTAATGATTGAAATTGTACATATAAATTGGTCTTTTTATGATTAAATTGGGCTTTATATTTAGTTTGGGCTAAAATTCAAACAATAAAAAATTTGTATTCTATATGTATAATTATTTATTTATATATATAGATATAAATATATAAATTATATAAATATAAAATATATGTACTCGAGCTGTTATCGAGCCGAACACGAGTGAGCTGACCCCATCTTGTATTCAGCTTATTTATTAAATGAGCTAAAAAATTCAGTTCACGTTCGACTCATTTACTAATCCAGCGATTCGGTCTTGAGTTTATTTCGAGTCAAACATGAGGTGACTCGCGAACAGCAAGCTAAATTACCAGCCCTAGGTCTAAGGGGGCCCACGCCCCTTAGCAACCGCCAGCGGATTTTATCTATTACAAATTTGCTCCCTTCTCAAAGAAAGAAACCCAACTAGACACACATACAAAAAAGAAAAAAAAAAAATTCCATAATGAGAAGGATTCAAGGAGGCCATTTGCTATTACTGTAAAAAGCTGGGGCATATGAAATATGATTGCAAAACTTGGAGGAAAGAAAAGAAGATGAAAGATAATGAAGATATTGAGATGAAGTTGCTGAAGTTTACTTTATCTCTTGTGATGAGTGTTTAAGACAAGACCAAATCTAGAAAATTCTAGATTCAGTTTGATTTGTTTATTTGTTATTTAATATTAGATTTGTTTTGTTATTCTCTTGGGTGTGTATATTATTAATTAGGGGTGTCAACTAGCAGAACTCGAGCGAGTTGGGGTAGGCGCATGTTCGATCGTTTTATGAACAAGCTGAACATGAGCTAGCTCGTTGAAATATCAAGCCGAAAAATTCAGCTCATCAGCTCACAAGCAATAAGTTAAAAGAATTAGAAAGGATTTATATAGAAAGTAAATTTATGAAATCTTATCTATTAGGCTTTGATCTAATGGTTGGAACTTTATATATAAATATGCCATTTTATAATTGAGTTGGACTTTATATTTATGTTGTACTAAAAATCAAACAATACAAATTTATATTTTGCATAGATAATTATATATATATGAATGTAAAATATATAAATTATATAAATGTAAAATATATGTATCGAAGTTGTTATCGAGCCAAACACGAGCGAGTTGACCCAGCTCGAGTTCGGCTCATTTACTAAACGAGCGATTCAATCTCGAGCTCATTTTGAGCCGAACACAAACTGACTCACGAACATGGAGGTGGATTAATTGCCACCCCTATTGTATATAATTATCTAGAGTTGGGCGGTATATTTATATAAGTTTATCCTAAGCTCAGAATACACTAATATACTATAATGATAATATAGATATTATATATTATATATATAATATACCTATAGCAAGTATATCTATAAATACTAAGACGCGCAGCCTAGCAAGGAGTATAAGAGTGCATCAGAGGCAAGCTGAGAGGGGGGGCGGGAAAAGGCTATAATCAGCAAAATATATAAGCTATTGATGCTATTGAGATTTTTAGCCTTGGATTAGAAATGCGATTAGATGATGTGGGCGCTCTAGTGTTGAGTTGCGCGTGGCATCTGGATTGAAAATAATCCATGACGAGAGCCTCAACACGGTAAAAATCAAACGCGTTACCACCACACAGCTCGAACGACTAGCACTAAAAGCCTTGTGCTATCGGATGTATCGCGCAGCCGGTACATAAATATATAAGTATATATATATATATAAGTATACTACATAACCTATATAATATAAATTAAAGTGAGAGAGCTAATATGACGAGCATCGAGTCTATGAAAGCAGCGACGCCCTCCGGCTTCAAGTTCGTTTTCGATGTTCGGAGGAGCACTTTCGACATTGAGACATACGGATGCTTCCGTTAGAGGCTGACCTAGAGCTACTTGAAGTAACTAAAAAAAAAATTGTTGATTTTTCCGACTATCCATTTCTATGATCCGAAAGGCTCAAACAATCATTTAATGGCCGTTGTGACCGTACAGTTCAAGTTAACGTGAGAAATATTCCAATAATCACTGAAATGATAGCAAATTCTTATCACCATATAAAACAAGATCAATAACTTGCAATCTAAATTCTAATTCGCAAGTCATCAAATATTTTGCTAAGATTTCTTATTTCTCCAGCCGTTGGATTGCTGATGCCGCGCACTTCGGATGCACTACAAAATAATCGACAAAGATCGCAAGAATTTATTTTTAGAATAGCTCAGAAGATATTCTAATCAACGTCAATGAGCCGATCCTCGATTCGAAGTCGCGAACATGCGAAAAACAAAAATATGAAGTCACGGACGCCTCCGTCCTTACCATAACACTATATTATACTATTATATATATAGACGTGACCTGAGCTACTATTAGTAGCAAAATTCCCATTATTGCTTACACCGTTTTTTGCTTTGACAACCTTTTTATTATTTCTAACCATTAGATTAATAACTATAACCAGTGAACAACCTCAACCCATAGGGGGATCACTCACCTACCCGACTAATATCATCCAACCCTAAAATTTTCATCCAATGGTTAAAAATTATAGCAAAAAAGACTGTTTACTATTAATAGTCATTCCAGGCCTAATTCTATATATATATATAATCTATACTATATATATTAATACGCTGTACCATGATGTGCACCGTGTGCCTAGAAGCTTTGGTTAATTATTCTCTAGCTACCTTAATTAAGTTTTTCATTTTTCTTCTCTTTTCATCTTTCTTTACTGTCACACTTGCACCACGTCATCAATAAAAAGCCAATCACATTCATTAATTCTTTTCAAACAAAATTGCAATAAAAATATTTTTTTAAATCATGATGGGACATATATATATTCCTAAAAGGATATATTTGATTGGTTTGTTACGCCACGTCACCAATATACCCGTTGCATTCTAGAATTTTTCCTAAAATACCGCCATAACAAGTGACACCAGAGCTTCAGATTCCCGCATTAATTAAAGATGACGGCCCCGATATTCAAAGGGATGAACTACGATTTCTGGTGTTTCAATATGAAGACGCGCAGGCAAGGCCAGATAGCACAAAGGATGACGCGAATGCACCTTCTATTGTTCAAACCCTAAAAAAAATGTAAAACTATATTTATGCAAAAAAAAAAAAAAAAATTTTGTTGAGAAATGATGGAAGTTGTTACAATGTTGCGTATTTATAGTCATGCTACTACTGATGAAACTGTTGTTGAGAAAATTTTACAAAGCCTAAGGTCGTGGTAAAGGATGTGGTCATGGTCGTGGCCGAGGAAACAAATGTAACGACCCAGCCCACTAACAACAATAACTCGTTGGGCCCAACAATCGGCCCAAAATACTTAAGCCCAGTTATTATTACTAGTGTCTAAGTCTCTTATAAACCTAATGACAATCCCTTTCCCATCCGATGTGGGACTATTGGGGTGTCACAACAAACATGGAGGCAGATCTGGGGTGATAAATCAACGAAGTGGTGACAGATTAAATGGATCCGAACGGAGTAGTAACACTTATGAGAAGATCTAATGTTATTATCGTAAGAAATTTGACCACACTAAAAGATTTTGTCAATTAAAAAAGAAAAATAATGCACCAGTCCATGCTAAGTAATGTAAAATTTGATGTTCTTTTTGCTTGTTGCATCATAAATAATTATTCAAAAAATATCTGGTATTTAGATTGCGGTGTTGCATATGATAGAAAGAAAAAATTATTTATCAAGTTAGATTGATCAATTGAGAAACCGGTCAAAAAAAGAGATCGTCATTTTCGTGAAGCACAAGACAAATAATTAAAGGGGGTGTTGAAGGTAAATATTTTAGGAATTACTAAAATATCAAATGTTCTTGAGGTCCTTGGTTTAGATATAGATTTATGGGATAACTTCAAAAACTCCCCTGCCCTGTGGTTTAAAGTGTATCAATTTGCCCCCTGTTATTTCGTTTTTCTCTTTTTATTATCAATTTTATTATTATTTTTTCTTAAATCAGTGACAAAGTTAAAATTAAAGGCTATTAAAGTAAATATATTCGATAAATCTTGTGACGCCCCGACTTCCCAGGGGGTCACCCATCCTAGGGCTACTCCCGTCCTAGCACGCTTAACTCTCTTAACCTCTTGGGTCTTACCACCACCCAAAATGCTTAAGCCGGGTTAAGAGTTTAGCCATATTATATCTCATATATATGACTATATGGGGTCTCACAATCTCCCCTCCTTTAAGCCTTGACGTCCTCGTCAGGCTCAGACTCACAAGTACCAGGCGATGTGAGACTCGTCTCGCTAGCCCGTCATCCAGACCCTGGCTCAGCCGAGACTCATCTCACACTTCCGGCTGGTAATTGGCTCTGATACCATCTGTGACGCCCCGACTTCCCAGGGGGTCACCCATCCTAGGGCTACTCCCGTCCTAGCACGCTTAACTCTCTTAACCTCTTGGGTCTTGCCACCACCCAAAATGCTTAAGCCGGGTTAAGAGTTTAGCCATATTATATCTCATATATATGACTATATGGGGTCTCACAAATCTATGTGGGTATTTGAAGTTTTTTGTATATAATTTAACGAAATATTAAGAAAAAAACTGTCGAAAAGATAAAAACAAAACCACAGGGGGGCAAATTGATATATTTTTAAACTACAGGGTACTAGGGTGAGAAATTGCGAAACCACAGGAGGTTTTTTTTTTTGAAGTTTTTCCTAAATTTTATTTAGTATTGACTAATTTCTTACTTTTAGATATTTTTTGGTGCCTGAAATTATAAATATTTCATTTATAAAAATAACAAGAAAACCGAATTACTTGTGATGTTTCCATAACAAAAAATTACAATTTTTCCTATACATGTTGATTTCCAAAGTCGTTATATATGAAGACATTGATTAATGACAATTGATTACGACATTTGAATTTTGAATTTATTCCTTTTTTTTTTCCAATATACCTCTACCTATTAAGTTAACTTGGGTAAAATATGAGTTAAATATCTACGAGAGTTAAAAAAAAAAATCAAAATAGCTCTTTTGTCCTAAATTTAAGAACAAATAAGAAAAATATTTGTGATGGTAGAAGGGTATATTTAAAAAAATAAAAAATTAAAATACTTTTTGTGTCTCTACCTTATGAACAAATAAGAAAAGTCAGTGACTATAGAAGGATAAATTGAAAAGGGTAAAATAGTAATTTTATAGAGATAACAGTTATTGCTAGCAGTTCACTAACAAAATTTAACTTTAGGAATATATTTGAAAAAAATTGTAACGTAAAAAAAGTATTTTGAATATTACTTTTTTAAAAGGGATAATCAGAAAGCCGGAAACCTTTCAGGGGTATATAAGTAATTGTCCCAAAATAAAAACTCTACGAATTTTTTCTATGAAAAAAAAGGGGAGCTCATAGTCAATGGCAACAAGTTATGCTCCACAGCAAATTATGGTGGTGAAAAAAAAAAAAAAAAATTAAAAGCTTTTGTGGAGATGGCGAAAAGCATGTTGAAGGCCAAGTGATTTCCAAATAAATTTTGGGCATAGGCATTTTCTACAGCGACCTACATTTAAATCGGAGTCCTACAACGTTTTTGGAGGATTCATTCCATATGAGGAATGGATAGAGCGAAAGCCAAAGGTAAAACATTTTAAAATTTTTGTTTCTAATTACTTATATATTTAGTATATGTTCCATCTCAAAGTCGACGGAAGTTGAGTGATAATTAACAAAAATACATTTTTGTAGGGTATAGCGATAGAAGTAAGACATACATAGGGATAATTGTCTATATACTTCTCAAAACTTCAGATATATCTTCTTTCTTTTTTTTTTTTTCTTTCTAATATACCTCTCATATGTCCTCCGTTATTCTAAAATATTCCTGCAGTTACCACTCGGCGTTACGTGCGGTGAAAAAAGACAATGAAAAATTATCATATTTGTTTCCGTACGTAATATTGTGTTCTGCATATCGTGATTAGTTGGTTACGATATATTTTCTGCGATCTATCGGAGAACGTAGAAGTATATCCATATATATATATATATTTTCCTTAACTCCATTTTATTTAATAGCGTTAGATAGACCTCAAAACCAAACTAAGCCTAAGTTAACTTGGGTTAAACGTGAGTTAAATATCTACTAGAGTTAAAAAAAAAAAATCAAAATATCTCTTTCACTCTTAACTTAAGGGCAAACAAGAAATATTGGTGATGGACGAAGGGTATATTTGAAAAGACAAAAATTCAAAATACTTTTTGTACCCCTAACTTAAGGACAAATAAGAAAAGTCGGTGATGATGAAAGGATATATTTGAAAGGGCAAAATAGTAATTTCATACAGATAACAGTTATTGCTAACAGTTTATTAATACAATTTAACTTTAGGAAGTATATATTTGAAATAGGTTGAAAACTTTTCAAGGATAAATAAGCAATTGCCCTTTTTTTTTTTTTTTTTTGAGAGAAATCGTTAGCTAGAAATGTGAATCCACGCCCTTTGTCACTGGCGCTAGAGAACCACTTGACGTTAATTTGGATTTTAAATAGATGTTTGCATGATAAAGTTTATGTTAAGCAGTGTTAAATAATATGAAACAATCGTTTATCTTTAATAGCTTAAGCTATCAGAAAATAATAATTTTAATATTAATATTCAACACTGGTCCTCATATTTGGGCTATAGGATTCGAACTCAAGATCTCTTACTCTAATATCATATTAAAATAATATGACACGACCGTTTATATCTAATAGCTTAAACGGTAGGAGAAAGTATTTTTAATATTTATATTCAACGAGTAGCCTCAAGGCTAAGAAATCAAAGGATGGAAAATAAAGTGTATATACTTATGAAGGTATTATATATATTGGCTCAAACAAACGCCATGGGCTTTGTATAGTTGGATCCATACCCATTTTCTTTAAAATGGTTATAGGTGAAGTGAAAGTGAGCCTATATATGTTTTATGTAAAGATATAAGGTATGGAGGATTTAATATGTGCTAGAAGCAAAATAAGAAAAATGCTTTTTTATTTCTCAAAAGAAAACATATTATATTTATTTGACAGAGTTGGTTTGAAGGATTGTAATTCAGTCGCAATGCTGGTGAAAACTTAGTTTAAAAAAGTTTTTTTTTTTTTTTTAAGAGATAGACAGCACGCTACACGCTTCGTTTTATTTCATTTAGAAATAAACTTAGCTGGAAATGTGAATCAACTAGGATTCGAACTTAGGTTTCGGATATTTTGTTCGCAACAAGTATACTTCCTCGGTTTATACAAATTTCACGTAAAATCCATATGGACGCAGCTAAGTGGATTTTGCGACACTAGGACTAGTGGCCATGGATTATCGTTCATTAACTCTAATGAATTTTCTTTTTTCGTTTTTCTTATAGTAATTGGGTACGTTTTATAGACGATCGTAAAATCACAAGTGGATATATGTTCAAGCTCGGTTCGAGTGTAGTGCGTTGGTCGTCAAAGAAACAATACACAACCACATTATCATCTTCCGAGGCCGAGTATGTTGCGGTCACTGGTGTAGATTGCCAGGCAATTTGGCTGCGGCGGATTTTATGCGATTTGAAGCAGAGGCAGCCGTACCTGACAATCATTTATTGCGACAACCAATCTATACAATTGCCAAGACGAAGAACCCGGTGGACAAATTCGCGCCGAGTACATCGAAATCCGCTATATTCGAGTCCAACCCGATGTCTCTCACAACAAGGTCCACGCCTTATCCACAACCCACAAGATCGTAACACGCATCCGGACGCCTATACACACTCCCCTAACACAATTATGGTAATTCATATGTAATTGAGCTTCTATGCTTTTAAAAGTATCAGTTATTGATGCTTGTGAATTTTTAGCCTTTGAATGAAGTTTTGTAGGGTTATGATGATAATGGTCCCCGAGGATTAAGTGGATGGTTGGTGAAATAGCATGATCTAAGAAGTGAAATTGGTCAAAGATATAGATCTAACAATGAAATACTAACAAACACCAAATGCTTGGTACTTTTAAAAGCACTATGGCCGGACTCTATATATATATTTATAGAGAGAGAGAGAGAGAGAGAGAGAGAGAGAGAGAGGGTTAGAATACTACCAGTAGCAAACAGGTTTAGCTTGTATTTATTCATTTTCGATGATGTAATTTCTGAATCGACAATCTATACCTTAGAACATCATCTATACTATCTTAAGTATGTAGAAACTAAATTTCAAATTTTTTTGATATTATTGATCTAATGATCAAATGGTTGCAAAATTTATAATTTTAATGGTCGATATGAGATATTTTCTCGTTTAACAGCGTAAAGAAATTACCGACCGTCCCTAGCACAAGTGGCAAAGGGCTTGGTGGTTGGTACCCGAGGTCTCAAATTTGAATCCTAGTTGATTCACATTTCTAGCTAAGTTTATTTTTTTATGAAATAGACGAAGCGGGTAGCATGCTACCTTTTTCTCTCTCTCTCTCAAAAAAAAAAAATAGTGTAAAGAAATTAGAAAATTGTTTAAACTATTTAAACCATGATTTATACTCTTGATCTTGATTATAAGACTCCTATTATTATTTTTTTAAGAATATTTATTTTTAGTCTTTTATTTTTGTGTCAACTTCATGTATGAGAACAATGTCGGAAAAATATAAAATTTGATTTCTAAATACTTCAAATGGTCTATATCATGTTCAACGGTACAAATTGTCGATTCGGAGGCTCTATTATCGAAAATAAATTGGTAGCAACGGAGATCAATATTCTAGCTCAGCTATATATATATATATATATAGAGAGAGAGAGAGAGAGAGAGAGAGAGAGAGAGAGAAGAGTTGAGATAGAATTATCAGTAGCAAATAGGCTCTACTGATTTGTTTTTTATGGAGCCTCAAAACTAATGATCGACATCGTTGAACATGATTTAGATTATTTTAACTATCTGGAAATAAAAAATTTTATATTTTTTCGATATTATTCTCTTGTCAATCAAGCAGACACAAACTGAAAGGTTGAAATTGAATATCCTTAAAAAAGTGATGACAGGATCTTGTAATCAAGATCAAGAATATAAATCTTGTTTAAAATAGTTTAAATAATTTTCTAACCAAAATTCAATTGACTTAGATTTCTTTACGTTGTTAAATAAGCAAAAGTCTCGTATTGACCATTAAAATTACAAATTTTGCAACCTTTGATCCTTACGCTAATGATGTCAAAAGGATTTGATATTTGGTTTCTATATACTTTAAGTGGTATAAATCATGTTCAATAGTGTCGATAGTTGACTTGAAGACTCCATCATCAAAAGCAAATCAGTAGCAACAGAGTCCATTTGCTACCGATAGTATTCTAGCTCAACTTTCTCTACATACACACACGCACACACATATATGCAAACTTACAATAGCATACATAGGTAAAAGTATATAAAACTTATCCGAACTATGGACAATTTGATTCGACTATCCAATCTTTTAAAATTTTGATTTTAGCACCGAACCATTCAATTTGTTTGATTTAAGAAATTTGGTGGCTCTTGGGATATAAAATGTAAACTAATTGCTTATTTTAATGAATTTATAGTTACGTAAATTGCATAAAAAATATTAAGTAAATCCATAAAGAGATAAGGGCAAACTTCAAATACCCCCCGTGGTTTCACACTTTCTCACTTTAGTACCCTATGGTTTAAAGTGTATCAAGTTAGCCAATGTGGTTTCCGACTTTCTCACTTAATTTGGTACCCTATGGTTTAAAGTGTATTAAGTTAGTACCTTGTGGTTTTATTTTTCTCTTTTTATTATCTATTTCACTAATTTTTTTCGTTAAATCAGGGACAAAGTTAAAAACTAAAGAATACTAAAGTGAATATTCGATAAACCTAACTAGGGTATCTAAAGTTTTTTGTATATAATTTAACAAAATATTAATGGAGGAAAAAAGAATCAGTGACAAAGTTAAAACAAAAGGGTATTAAATAAATATTCGATAAACTTAGTTAGAGTATCTGAAATTTTTCGTGTATAATTTAACGAAATATTAACAGAGGAGCCGACGAAAAGAAAAAAAATGAAACCACATAGTACTAAATTGATGCATTTTAAAGCGGTATAAAGTGAGAAAGTGCGAAATGACAGGATACTAAATTGATACACTTTAAACCACAGAGTAGTAAAGTGAAAAAGTGCGAAACCACAGGGGTGGTATTTGAAGTTTTCCCTAAAGATAAATGATGCATTCAAAGTATGAAGTTAAAGAGTCGCTAAAGGCTCAAATCAAATAGCTTAAAAGTTTAAAGTAGTAAAATTAAAATTTTTAAAGGTTATATAATCAAATCCAAATGGACGATAATTGAGGCAAAGTTTATACATGATTTAATATGTGACCAGCGCATCATGCAGTTTCTTCCTATCAATGAGGAGCAAGAAGATGTTAAACTCAATTGTCATTATTAGACGCATACAGTTCCTACTATAACATGACGCAATATGACCAAAGGAACACTATATTGTTATTAACAAGATTTAGCATGTTAATTTAAGGGCGTAACTCGATAAACACCGCTCTCTAACAGGTTAAGTTTTTAGGGTACAACGATTGTTTCATAATAATTTTCCACTCACCTGCAGCTACGGGCCGGGTCCTTGATGGTCGGAAAGGGAAGGGTAGGAAAGTGCGAATCGACGATAAGCGTATGTAGCTAAAAGACATTCAAAAAGAATCCTTTTAAGTCACCAAAATTTGAGAAAGAAAGGAAGAGAGAATTTTATCTTAGTAAACAAGCTCGGGTCTGACGTGACCCTCCTGCGGTCGACCGCTCTCCAACAATCGATCAATCGCCGATAGTCGGGTAGGGCCAAACACCCCCGAAGTTTCCAAGGGTTTTATTGTTAGTTCTCGTGTACACGAAATTCTTCCCGACCCGAACCAATACTGCTTGGAGGTTCTCGCCTCAAGTGTCCTCAACCAACAAGGTAGCCCGCCTAGGATCACCAAGAGAGTGGCAGCTCGTGTCGGATTGGCGATACTAACCATTAAACCCAAAAGTTTGAGTTATTAGAAATATGCAACCAATTCACTTAAAACATACAGACACAGAATCCATGGATCCTGATTCTGACTCAGCCCAACTAGTCACACCACTTCAACTAACTCAGTCCAACCCGGCCTTCATCGTTTTAAATATGACTCGACTCAACCTAACCTTCTGCCATAGGGCAAGATACTGATTCCTTTAAGTCAACAGCTCAATGAGTAAGGAATAGCGACATGAAAAAAAAAGAGGAAGATCGAGATAGAGAGAAGAAGAAGAAGAAAAAGAAATGCGTAGTCGGAATCATCCTCATCACCGGCTGCCGCTGCGGCGACGGCGTCGGCGTCGAAGGCCAAGACATTAGTGAGGGAGAGGTTGGAGGTGGTATTCATGAGTCGCATGACGCTTTGTTTGTTAAAATAAACGACACCACCAAAATTTCTAATGGTGGAAAGCCCATTGAAGAAATTGAAAGGTAAACTAGTTAAATCAAAACTTGTAAAAAATGAGGTAGCTATTTCAAAGTAGGCCAGGCAAAGATCAAGCATTAATTACTGATTGGATCCTAACTTTTGTATGCTTGATCCAGGTGTACGGGTGAGGAACCGAGGGATTAGCGTACATCTTGTGGGGATACTATGCTAGACGATACTCTATATATCTTGTTAGTTGGAATTAATGATTGATGTACACCTAGATGGGTGGGTACATGTTTGACCAAAGAGGCACAATCCTGATAGTATCAGTGAGGATGAATAATGTATGCCTAAATAGCTAGTTATATATTATGACGAGATAATTTGGAGTAACATCTATATCTATATATTATTTCTTCTAAAGTTGTCATATGACAACTTTTTCTTCATGGTTGAGTGTGGGATCCACCTCAAACCAACTCAAAGTCCTTCCTATTCCTCTTCCTTCGGCTATTACTTTTATTCATCGGCTGGATGAATCTCACCTCTCATCAGCGCTTCTTCTATCGTCGTTTTTTTTTTTGTCGATATTTTTTTATTTTTTTTCCAATTATCTATCTGTCGCATCGCACGCGCGGGTTACTATGCTAGTTTGTCATTAAGATGTGAGAGGTTGAATTCCGGAGTAGAGTGATAGAATGTTGGTGTCAGCCTATTGTGTCACCATTATTTGTAGACCCAAACTTGTCTTTATATGCTCCTAGAAGATATATCTATCATCTCCTATACAATGCATGAATTTCCAACCCTAAAGAAGCTCTCTCCTTATATTTGGAAAATTGTGGGCCCCACGTATATTTTTATTAAGGATCAATTTGCACCATTGGTCCCCAAGCGTTGCACCATTTTTCACTTTGGTCTCTAGCATTTTTTTTTTGCAATTAAGTTTCCTTAATTTTGGGGAATTATGGGGCCCGCATACAGATCAATTTGCACTATTGGTCCCCAAGCTTTGCACCATTTTTAACTTTGGTCTCTAAAATATTTTTTTTTGCAATTAAGTTTTTTTTTTTCTTTTTTTTTTGAGAGATAGGTAGCTACCCGCTTCATTTATTTCATTTAGAAATAAATTTAGCTTGAAATGTGAATCAACTAGGATTTGAACTTGGGTCTCGGGTACCAACCACCAAGCCTTTTGCCACTTGCTCTAGGAACGGTTGGTTTTGGCAATTAAGTTTTCAACCTCTTGATTTCGTTGCGATTATGTACCAACATTAAAAGAGATGTTAAAATTAATGAAATTGCCATGTCAGTGCCTACTAATTAGCTTTTTTTTGTATGTCAATTTTGGCTTCTAAACTTTGCATGTTTTTTACTTTAGTCCCTAAAAATAAAAATTTAAATTTTTAAATTTAAATCTGGATTTAATATTAAAATTAAAATTTTAAACTCACCAGAGACTATAATTTTGAATTTGAATTTAAAGTTTGAATTAATTTGAATTTTAAATTGAATCTAACTTTTGATTTCAAACTTAAATTTTTTATTTTGATTTTGATATTTGAATTTTCATTCACAATTTGAAATTTAATTTTTTAATTGAAATATATAATTTAAATTTAGATAAATTAGAATAACTAGCTTTGAGTTATCGAGTTAATTTATTATTTTTTTAATCATCTCAGATGTTTAAGATAATAGGTCGCTAGCGAGATGCATCTAATTAATGCATATATCCTTCTAGTTTTAAGATTAAAAGCAAGCATATTAGCAAAATATCACTCGCATTAACCAAAAAATATTATTTTTTTTTAAATTAACAAAACAATGTCATGAAGTGAGAAAATTTAACTTTTTGAATTTCTTTTTCTTGGATTGTTTTTTGATATTAGTTATTTCTTCAGTTAAATAATATTTTTTGGTTAATGCGAGTGATATTTTGCTAATATGCTTGCTTTTAATCTTAATGTTGAGTTAGAGTTTTATATATAATATTAGAATATTTATTTTGATAGTTTAATCTTTTTGTAGTAAAAAAAAATATCTATTTCAATTTTCAAATCCTTTTGATTAGTCTTACTTTTTGGTGCTTTTGTTAATTACCTATTGATTTTTTTTCTAATCTGAAATTTAGGAATTAAGTACTTTATTAGTTGTATTTATAACTGTAAAAGTTAATAAGAGATCATTCTTTTATCATCGGCGATGACAATTAGGATGCCACTCCCAAAGCTACCAAACATAGTGTTTTCACTCCAATTAATTTTTTAATATTATTTATTTGTAAATTCTACGCTATTGATAATAGAAAAATATTACTCATCTTTTTAATATTACAGTGAGTTTTTCTTGTATTTTCAACTGATTTATTCACTTTAATTATTTGGTTTATATATTTTCAGAAAAAGTATATTTAGGTTCATTCTTTAATTTTTTTTTTCAATAGTGAGATAAGTAATATTTGAAAATATCAATGCACATAATTAATAATAACTACAGATGTTAAGTGAGTGTTGTAGATCATTTCTTTGATATAAATTTTAATATTAAAATCCACATTAATCAACACTTCATAACTGCTAATTATAATAATATCTACCCATCGCATCGCGCGGGTTCCTTAACTATTATTAACTCTTTGAGATTATTTTGTAATCACCTGGGTTTTGTGCCCATATTAATTCATTGGCGCATGAGAAGCATGAGCTTATATTTCCCGAGCCTATCCTTGAACATCCATGGGAGTGACATTTGGGATCAGTACCATAGTTAGTTAATTCGGATTCGACAAAAATTCGGTACGAATATAATACGCATAAAATTTATTTTTTAATTTTTAAATTCGTTGAAAAATTCGGTTTAAAAAATAGATTCGGTATAAAATATAAAATATAAGATATAAAATATAAGATAATCTATATTCAAACATAAAAATTATAAGTTTTTTATTCATATTTTCAATAATTCGGGACTAATTCGCGAATTATTCGGCTGGCCCAAAAATTCGCGAATAATTTTTTTTTTTGGAAAAAATTTGTAAACTGTCCGTTTAATTCAGATTTTCAATAATTCGTGAATAATTCGGGAACTAACTAACAAAGGTTCTGAGTGGTGTACACGATTTTGTGGATACAGCCCATTTATTCTAGAGAAAATTTCCTATGTGCCCTTTCAAAAGCATATAATTACATATATGCCCCTTTAAAAATTAAAATATTATAAATGACCCTCTATGTGTAAGAAAGCTCCAAAAATAACCCTACTTGCTATTTTTTTAATCAGAAATTACATTAATAGCAATGGAATTCCTATTTTGCCCTCACTGAAAGCAATCCAGTAGCCACATATCAAATATATGTAGTTTCATAAATATCCTTTAAATTTAAGAATGCTTTATAATTTTAAAGAAATTAAGTTTTTATAAATTGAGCTAAAACACACTTTCAAATATAAATTAATGTAAAATAATAAACTAGAAATTTTATAAAATATGAGGAAAGTAAAAAAAAAAAAAAGGTTAAACAGTTCACAACTTGAAACTAATGCAAATAAATTATTATATTATGAAATGAGCTATTTAAACTAATATAATGCGTGAACTATCTCATTTAGCACATATTACAAAAGAAGTTATTAGTTAAAAACTTTAAGATAAAATATCCATATAATATATAAAGTAATTTTTAATATTTTTATTTAATTTAATAAGTAAAAAATAAAGTTATAGAAATATCACAAGAATTCAGCTGAGGGGGTTTAGTGACAATATGTTAATTTGTAAGAAATTATATATTTCAAAGATTAATCTTGAGGTAGCCATATTTATAAATATACTTATAGTATTTTTTTAATTTTAGAAGGTTACAAGTGAAATTAATTCTTATACCTTTACCTATTTTATTCTAATGAAGAATGCTTCAAAGTAGGGGTAAAATGGTCACATTTTATTTTAAATGTATAGAAATTGATATTAAATTGAGAAGGGCATATTAATGAAAGATATTTGACATTTGAAGGGTTATTCATGAAATTTCAAAAATTGAGAGGGCATCTATGAAATCCAGAACTTTAGAAGGGTATTAGTGAAATTGCCCCTTTATTCTATTTCTAACATGTACTTTCTTTTCACACAGTATTAGACTTTGTTTGTTATTGAGACTTATCTGACACTATTAAATAAAATGGAGTTAGGGTAAAGCATATAGGTATATGCTTCTGTATTCTCCGGTGGGAGCACAGAAAATATATTGTAATCGACTAATCCCGATATGCGGAACGCAATATTACGTATCGAAACAAACAAGGTATTTTTTTATCGTCGTTTTTCACTGCATATAACGTAATCTCTCCACAATCCCAAACGAAGCCTTAGTCGTTTTGACCTTACATCTTTATGATTACTACTTGATAGATGACATGTTGCACCTTGAGGTCCCTAGTCGATCGTGGTCATCCTACATATCTCAGGTAGTACAGTCGTGGTGGCAAAGATACTCTTTAAGCCTGCTGCAAACGAGGGAATCTGAGTCCAAATTAGGCAAAATTTCAAATTTTGCCGCGTACCCGTCGCACTCTAGAAGGTCTGATCATGTATTAAAGCACTAATTCATACGGAATTTCGTACTCCTTGATCATGTAGATACTACATGTCATGAACAATGATCTTTACCGGAGCCGGTTATAATCGTAAAGCCGACATAACAAACTATTCTCAAGAAATGTGCTATTGTTATATAATGAATAAGGAGATCATATATGTTTACTTTCAACAACATAACATGCTCATTCCAAATCACTCCGATACAGCCAATTACGGCATTACTGTCGACAAAGTCTGTCAATCCGACAGCGAGCAGCGAATCTCTTCTTGCAGCTCGCAGCTTTCGCACCCAAGACGGAGTGTGATGGATGGCAGCTCTCACTGGAAGCCAGCTGCGAATTAAAGAAGTGTTCTGCTGTCAAAGATCCATTTTGTCATCCAAATCCAAGCTGGCAACGTTTACGGACGCAAAACTCGGAGCAATCGGTGCTGGACGTTTCGATCAATTTATTGCAAAGGATGCGATCGGAGCGCCTTTGGTGCGTTGTAGGTGATTTAATTCAGTATCTATCAGAGAAGTTTCGCAGTTTAGAAGAACTAAATGAGCTCAATCTCATCGAGCTTCCTCTTAGGGGGCCCGTAAGTATACATGGTCGAATAAAAGGGCGGTGACTACGATCGAGAAAGACTCGATCGATGCTTTATTTGCAATGAATGGAGTTTAGTTTTCCCTGAGAGCATCCTATCCGCACTCTCGACCACAACTTCTGATCACACACCAATCCAAAAGTTTTCGGCAGTTAAGAGAGAGCTAACCAACTGGAGCAAAACTAGAGTAGGGAACATTTCGAAACAACTTGTTGCTTGCAAACAGTGGATCAACAAATTTGACTCTACAGAGGGCAATGAACTACTAACAACCGAGGAAAGGAAACTATGTTGTTTGTTAAGAGAACGAGTCGAGTTTCTAGTCGTGCAAGAAGAAGAAAAATGGAAGCAACGATCGAGATTACGATGGTTAAAAGCGGGCGATGGAAGTACCAAGTTCTTTCACCAATACGCCAATGATCGAAGAAGGCGGAACTATATTTCGACTTTGCACGATGGAATCGACTCCTTATCAACTCACAATGATATTGCAAATCGCCTCTTCGATCACTATCGCAACCTACTAGGAACAGAGAGAAACACAACCCTACATGTTGATCTCCATACTCAGATTTCAGATTGGAGGAACTTAAAGAGGCTATTTTTTCATGTAAGTATTCGACAATATTGATCGGAAATTTCTCGGCTGCGAACAAACTTATCGCAGATTTTGGAAAGGAGGGAGTTCGATTCGACACTTTGCAATTTGCTGACGACACGACACCTTAATCTTCATTGATGATTGCCCTGTCAAAACCTATGCAATCAAGATCAGCTCTAGTTTGCATATTAACTTCTCGAAAAGCTCTCTAACTCCTTTCTGGCCGGCCATCTGTGAAATGCAAGACTTCTTCGCGTGTTCGACCTGCTGGAAATAAGCAAATGCCCCCACGACCGCACTACTGCAGCCGTGGGAAAATAATATTGATTCAATCTGGAAGGCAACGATCGAGGAACACAATGGACAAAAGATAATCGATCGAAATAGGACACTCTAGGAGCTACGGAAGGAGCGGAACAATCGCATTTTTGGAAACAAATGCGGGAATCAAAATCTGCGAACTTTTGGTATAGGACTTTTAACAAAAGCCATCCTTTATCACGTGGAAACTTATAGAAATACACAAGTATAACTTAGTTCTCGCTAATACTGAGTGAAACACAAGAAAGTAGACCACAGATGCGCTTCCAATTTTAAACTTTTAATTTCAAATTTTTAAATTTTATCTTTCTTTGTGTTTCTTTTTCATCTTTTGTATCCTTTTCTCACCTTTTTAATGAAATGACATGACAAGAACCTTTGGTTCTTATCTTACTTCAAAAAAAAAAAAAAAAACAACAACAACAAACCTTTTTATAGATCATGATAAAAATAGAGACATAATCAACATTAGTCATATCCAAGATATTCAAAGAGAAACATGCATGTTATTTCAACCAAGTATATAAGTAAATTTAAACTTTAGAATTCAAAAAAATTGTTGTCATGAAAAAAATATAGATTTACTTTCAGTATTAGATATCCAATCATGAGTGAGGCTGGTATGTTTCTGAAAGCGCACGGAGCCTTCCGTGCTTCCAAGTCTTTTTCGATTTTGGGACTTTTAAATTGACGATCGGCTCCGTTAGACTTGATCTAGAGTATTTGAAGTGCCTGAAAAATAAATTTTATGATTTTTTGATATCATTTGTCTAGTGAACGAAGGGGCTCAAAATTAATAATTTTAATGGCCGTGGTGATCTGTTTGCAAGTTTAACTGTGTAGAAATATCCAAATCGGGCGAAATTTTGATAGAAAATTCTTTATACTACATAAAACAAGATCAATATCTTTGTTCTAAAATTTTAATATCATATCATCACATTTTGTAAGATTTCTATTTTCAGCCATTGATTTTGAACCCCTTTGATCGCTAGACAAATGATATCGAAAAATCGCAAAATTTATTTTGTAGATACTTCAAATACACTAGATCAAGTCTAACAAAGCCGATCGTCGATTCGAAAGTCCCAACATTGAAAACAACTTGAAAGCATGAAAGGTTCTGTGCTTTCAGAAGCATACCAACCTCACTCATACAACCATATGCTGGTAGAATATGATTAAGAGAGATAAATAATGTTAGGCATACTCCAAATATTCAAAGATGAATGCATGCTATTTCAAACAAGAAATACAATAAAGCTTATGTGAGACCCCAGGTAGTCCTATATATGAAATATAATAGGGCTAAACTCTTAACTCGGTTTAAGAATTTGGGTGGTGGCAAGGCCCAAGAGCTTAAAAAAGTTAAGCGTGCTAGGACGGGAGTAGTACTAGGATGGGTGACCCCCTGGGAAGTTGGGGCATCATAGCTTAACAAGTTCAACTTGAATATAAAATCGGAAATCATAAAGCAAGAATAATAAGAATAGAAATTTCAAGTTC
Organism: Ananas comosus; assembly: GCF_001540865.1. Classification (NCBI taxonomy): domain Eukaryota; kingdom Viridiplantae; phylum Streptophyta; class Magnoliopsida; order Poales; family Bromeliaceae; genus Ananas; species Ananas comosus. The sequence goes on along the minus strand of NC_033631.1, from coordinate 2,401,847 downwards.
ATTTTAGGAGATAAATTAGTAAACACAAATTTTAGACTAGAGTAAGCTTAATTAAACCTCCTTTAGATCGAGTACCCACCTTAACCATGCAAAATCTCCTAAACCTTTACTTGGAATAAGTTATATATTCTTATTAATTGTGTTTACTAGTGTAGCTATATCAGTATCGACATGTTATTTACAACTTTAATTTGTAAACAGTAATAAAAATCTCTAAATTGCTCATTTTAGGTTTCATATTTGGCTACTATATATTTAATTACGTAACGCCAAGATTAGTAAATTTTTACTCAAATCTTTTTAGACAAGCTTCCTCGTTCCTACCATACGTTAGAATTAATAAAGTGTTGTACTTGGTTCAAGGTTTGTGATATTCTACGAATGTTCTACATTTTATATTTGGAATATTGACGAGTCGTTTGTTACTGACTTATCAAGCTACTTGGGTTGCGAGGTTATTAAAAGCTAGTATACTTTTATTTGTGGACTACTAATAAGTTCTATCACGCACGAAAATAAAAATATCTCCTAACTCATGATAATCTGGTACTCGTATCATTTAGAAATCTACAATAGTTCTACTATTTCTCCAATATTCTTTTAGGGAAAACTTCAGAAAAAACCCCTGCGGTTTCATATTTTCTCACTTTAGTACCCTGTGGTTTAAAGTGAATCAATTTAGTGCCATGTGGTTCCATTTTTCTCTTTTTATTATCAATTTCACTATTTTTTTTTCCTTAAATCAGCGACAAAGTTAAAATTAAAGGGTACTGTATTCGATAAATCTAGATAGGTATCTGAAGTTTTTGGTATATAATTTAGCGAAATATTAACGAAAAAACTGCCGAAAAGATAAAAATGAAACCACAGGGCACCAAATTAATACACTTTAAATCACAGGGTATTAAAGTGAGAAAGTGCGAAACCACGCGAGGTTAGGATTTCTGAAGTTTTCCCTATATATCTTTTATAACTATTCATGAATAGTAATAATGATATGAATATTTTCAATAAAAAAGATGAAGGATTACAGGAATATTCGAAACATACTTAGAATTAATCATTTAATAGAGCTTAAAATGATCTCGAGCTATCAACTAAACAAATCCATATAAATTATCAAATTTTGGAACTCACTAAAGCTAGTTCAATTGGACAATCTAAGTTGATTGACTTATAATTAATCAAGCTTTTTCAACTAAATGTCCTAGCAAGCAAAAAATCATGTGGCCTATATATTTTGGATCTTGTTTATGCTTATGTGTTGATATGACGTGAAATTTTTAAAACCATATTTACCATATAAGAAATGATGAGTCCTTTAAATTCTATAATTTTTAGTTATTATTTCTTGTGTAAAAGATTGTTATCAAGACAAATCAGTTTAAAACTAATATATAAAAGTTTAATGTCGATTTTTTTTTTTTGAAAAAAGTGCCGGTCAACCGGAGAGGATGACACAAACACAGCTATATTAGGGTACGTTTGTTTCACTGGAACTGGACTTTAAGTTGAAATGGACTTTTGATTGAAGTGGAGTTCGGTGAAAACTATTTCTCCCTCGCTATTTGTTTCATAGTTATGAAAGTAAAGTTTCATCTAAATAATACAATAATAAAATTACAAAGTAAACAAAATGTAAATACTTAACTAATCAATTTTCACCATATTTTAAATGTACAAACTTAGTAAAGAAAATACTAAATCGTAACTAATCAAATTTTATCATATTTTATACAAACTAAATAAGAGAGTAATTAGTGCCCATAATTAAATATATTTAAATATAATTAGCATCACTCATTGTATTATTTTATTATTTTTTCTTCACCACTCTCCAACATAATTGACTTCGGTTCAAGGGGGCCGAAGTCAATTACGCTGTTTCGGGTAACTCGACTTTCAACTGTATCTTTATTGCGATGAAATAAACAGCAAAAGTAATCATTTACGACCGAAAATGACTTCACCCCTCTCTACTTTCACCCAAACAAACAGACCCTAAAAGAAAGTAAATTACGGAATCAAGGTGTACAAATCAATGAGAAATACAAACATCAGCAGCAGAAGACTTAGGCTTGCATAATTAGCATCTTATTAGGAGACTAATTAGTATAGCTCTGCAATTTTTTGCAAACATCCGTAATTTTTTCTCTGCAAAGAGCTTTCCATATAAATCTGTATGTTCTTCTATTTTCTGCTTGTGGTTTGTCTATTTCACGTTCACCATTTTCGTTTCTGTTTGTGCGCTCGTCGTAACAGATTGCATGATTCGTCTCCGCACTGTCGACGGCATAGACTGCAGTCTTTGTTAGATTGATGGATAGCCCAGCGGCCAAGCTGAATGCTTGGATCAGCATTTTGCATTTTAACAGACTGTCGCTGTTGCCGTCACTTACGAAGAGAGAGTCGTCTGCGTATTGGAGCAGCGGAGAACATCTGCAACAAGAATAAAGAGATAATGGCGAGATTGGGTCGCCTCGTCTAAGTCCTCGTCAGAAGTGGATTGTTTTATCTGGCAAACCATTTACTAGAATGGGCTTAGCTCTACTCATGTGTGCTATTATGAAACCATCGTAAATTCTTCGATTTTCGACTGAATGTCGTTTCATGCGGGTCGACGAGCTCACGAACGACTTTCTGTAGTCGTGACGGTAGTATCTCCAAAATAATTTCCCCAACCGCATGAGATCTCCTGCATTGAGCAAAGAATAGCTCAACTAGTAGGGTTTAAGGAGTTCCAAGCATTCGATACAAAACACCGATCGAGTTTTACAAGTGTCGGCTTTCGACGTCTGCTAAATGGAGTTTATCTATAGTCTCGTTGAATCTGCGGGATGCAACCGTACGCCGAACTGCAGAGTTAGAGTCAGAGGAGAGTCTGGTTATATATGTTAAGATCCTCAAGTAGTATCCATGGAGCTAGCGCTTGCGAAGGCGCGAAGCTGTTGCAGATCAAGGAGAAATTCATCCACTTGGGTATCCGAGCACGGCCCGTAAACATTGGTTAGCAGGAAAGGTTGCCTTGATTTTCGATCGATGCAGTTAGCAGACCGCCTGAACTGTTAAATATAAAAATATATAAGCATCGTTCTCTAACAGCTTAAACTTTTAGTGTACGGCGATTGTTTCACATGATATTAGAGCAGAAGGTCCTGAGTTCGAGTCATGCCAGGCTCCTAGCATTATTAATTTCTCTCCATTTAATTCAAGTCCACGTAACGAGCCTTGCAAAAAAGTTTCGAGTTCAGACGTCAGGATTTATATGCAAATCCGTCTAGCTTTCGCCCACAAATGCTACTCAGCTTGCTTGTTGAAACCATAGTTAGTTAATTCGGATTTGCAAAAATTCGATATGAGTATAATTCGAATAAAATACATATCTCAATTTTTAAAGTCGTTGAAAAATATGGCTTAAAAAATGGATTCGCCAATTATTCGGATACGCCGATCTTGCTTTTCTAAAATAGGGTATGCCCCTGTTTAATCAAAAAAAAATTATTCGGATATGTGATTTATACGAATATTACATGTTCACCAATTAATAATTCGGGATAAAAAATTCGGTTATTAAACTAAGCTTTTTTTTCTCTAGATTTATGTTAATAGCATATATAGTTATAAATTCTTAAAAATATATAAAAAAAAGAGCTACAGAATAAAATAGATTAAGTAAAAAAAAGCAATAGCAAATTTTATTATCGTCTTCATCTTCATTTTTTTCATGATCCACATATTTCGAAAGTTCATGAAGTTTTTCAATAATTTGTGCATAATTCGGCAATACTTCGACAATAATTCAGAAAGAAACTTTATCCAAAAAATTTGCACCTTTTTTGTGTCAAATAGTTCGGCATACGCGAATTATTCACGAATAATAAATCTAACCCAAAAATTCGCGTATTATTCCGATTTTGTGGGAATAAATCGTATACGGATCGTTTTATTTGGATTTTCATTAATTCGCGAATTAACTAACTATGGTTGAAACACATTGAAGTTTGGTTTCTTGAAGGCAAATGAAACTGCATGCATTCAAAATAGAATAAGAGTTCTTTTAATAACATTACACTTTCGAGCTCGAGATATATAGCCCTCAAACATTCCAACACAAATTTACCCAGGTATCCTTTAGTCATTAGCTTAAGTGGAAGACAACAATATGTGGATCATAAAAAAGATGAAGACAACAATAATGGAAGACAGCAATAAGGCCCTAATTGCAACAGGTAAAAAACTCAAATGTAATTTCGGCAAAAGGTTAAGGATTTAATTGCATCAATTAGAAGATCAAGGACTCAATTAAAATATGGACTCGCAAATAGGGACTAGGGCTGGCAATCCAGCTTTTTTTTTCTTTTTTTTTTTTTTTTTTTTTTTTTTTTTTTTTTTTTTTTTTTTTTTTTTTTTTTTCGAGAGAGAGAGAGAGAGAGAGAGATAGGTACGAAGCACGCTACCCGCTTCGTTTATTTCATTTAGAAATAAACTTAGCTGGAAATATGAATCAACTAGGATTCGAACTTGGGTCTCGGGTACCAGCCACCAAGCCCTTTGCCACTTGCTCTAGAGACGGTCAGTGGCAATCCAGCTTGTTGTTCGCAAACCAGCTTGTTTATATAGGTTTTAGACCATCTAAAACCCTACATAAATTTCAATTATTAGATTAAGACTCTAATTATTTTATTTTTTAATATTACTATCAATTTTTTATCCAGTAGCAACACTCACAATATAACTTGGTGTTTGCGAGCCAACTCATTACTAAACAAGCCGAACACAAATTTTTAGTTCGATATTTTAACAACACGTCAGCTCGTCTTTGGCTCCCTAATATTATTATGGGAAAACTTCAAATACCCCTCCTGTGGTTTCACACTTTCTCACTTTAGTATCCTGTGGTTTAAAGTGTATCAAGTTAGTACCCTGTGGTTTTACACTTTCTCACTTTAGTACCATGTGGTTTAAAGTGTATCAAATTAGTACCCTGTGATTTGTGATAGTGTATTAGTAAATAGAGATTTTTTTTAAAAGAAAAGTTATATAATAGAGCCCAATGAATTTTAGAATTTTTTAAATAATCATCTTCGATTTGAATTTTTACAATTAAATCTTTTAGATTTTATCCAATAATTTAATTAATTTGCCATTCTTTCAAGAAAATTACTTGAACAAGCATTCTTATCATTTGTCCTGCATATGATTTTGTGAAACTCAAAATATAAGTAAAATTTTCTTTTTTATTCTGACTCATAAAAAATATAATAAAAATGTGATAATTTAATCTTAGTAATCCCTCGTGTGTGCAGTAAAGAGATAAGGCTAAGGACAGGGTCCATATTAATACTACCCAAAGATCGATTTAATATAAAGCAGCTCAGCATTGCAGTTATTATTTTTTTTTGAGAGTAAGGTAGCATGCTACCTGCTTCATTCATTGAAAGTATGAACCAGGCTACAAGGGTGGGGCAACGACGGCCCCAGGGAGGACGCGAAAAAAAAAAAAAAAACACTAAGTGCGTAAAACGGCCGGCTAAAAGAAGCTGCCTAAATAGGGAGAAGAAGGGCCCACTCTTGCACTAGCTACTTAAACTAGAGAACAGCTTGTCTAGGGTTAGGCTGGATCCTTCTGAAGATCAAATCGTTTCTGACCTTTCAGATGGTCCACCAGCAACCCACCAGGTTAGTTAATATGCTTCTCTTCGTTTGTGTACCGTCCTTATTCTTCCACCTGTCCCAAACAAGGCACACGTCTATCCCTAGATCCAGATCCTAAACCCCGTCCACACCCATGATCAAAAGAAACTTACAGAAGACGCACCGGGCAAATAGATGGTCCACCGACTCCTTCGCTACCCCACATAACACGCAGGTTGAGTCTTCCACCCATCCTCTCTTAAGAAGTTTGTCGGTTGTGGCTTGTCTCTTCTTCAGTACCAACCAGCCAAACACCTTCACTTTTAGCGGGATTTTGAGACTCCAGATCGACGCAGCATGTGCATCCCTCATACCCCCATTAGACACGCGAGGTAGGTCGATCTTACCGAGAAGAGACCAACAGGACTCCAACGCCATAATAACCTGTTCGGACTATGCTCTACGGAGAAGTTGGAGATCCTTTCCACAAAATCCGATAGCGTCATGTTAGACCTGTGACTTTGTCCGACATCGGGTCCCAGTACCCTGTTCCAGTTCCAACCAGCCCCTGTGGCACAAGCACTTACCTTAAGGCCCTTCGCCTCAGACGAGTCATAGATCTCAGGGAATGTAAGACTCAACGTATTCTCCCCGCACAACCGATCTAACCAAAAGTCAATGGTGCTCCCGTCACCCAGAGAAAAAATCGTGCCCCATTTGAAAATAGTGCTGAGACTAAGGACTCCCGTCCACCAGGATGTGTAGGGTTTGAAGGATCTCCCTTCCCTTATTGGTTTTCACCTTCGATAGTATAAGTCTCTAACTAGCAAGTTCCACTGTAATCGGGCTTCCGTGTGGAATTTCCACCACCATTTTGCCAATAAGGCATGGTTCATGATTGCCATATCTAAGATGCCAAGCCCCTCTTCTTTTTTACTCTTATAAACATTCGCCCAAGCTATCAAACATCCCTTGACTGGAGCGTTATGCTCGCCGTTCCAGAAAAAATCCCTCCTTATCACTTCAATACGTTTTGCCACCCATTTAGGTGCCTTGAAGACCGAGAGGAAGTAAAAGGGTAGGTTGGTTAAAACCGCATTAACCAAGATGAGCCTGCTCGCCCTAGAGAGTAATTTGGCTTGCCAGCCATCCACTTTACGATGCAAATTTTGGATGACCTCCCTCCAATCCACCTTGGACGGTGGTCTGGAAGAGAGAGGTAAGCCTAGATACTTTGTTGGAAAAGTGCCCACTTTGCAGCCCAATATATTTGCTAGCCTAAGTGCTTTTCCATCTTCCCGACCCAGATAAAACAGTTTCGATTTTTCTGCATTGATTTTCAAGCCCAAAGCCCATTCGAAGAGATGTAATAAGAAACTGAGGTTTTTCAAGTACCTTGTTCTTGCCTCGCAGAAGAAAAAGGTGTCATCCGCAAACTGGATAAGATTGACCCTACTAGCATCGGATGGGGCCAATACCCTTGAACAGATTGTTGATGACCGCCTGATTGGTCATACGGGCCAAGCTCTCCTCCACCAACAAAAAGAGAAACAGGGAAAGCGGGTCCCCTGTCTAACGCCTCTCTTAGTCTTTATCCAATTAGTGGGCTCTCCGTTCACTAGGACCGCAACTTTAGCATAGCATACACAGAGTTCGATCCAACTGCACCACCTTTCACCAAATCCCCACCATCGTAGAATCTGGAATAGGAAGGGCCAGCAGATCCTATCGTAGGCCTTTTCGAATCAACCTTAACCCCTACTCCGTCAACAGCCTTTTTGTTACCCCAATCGATAATCTCAGAGACTGTAACGTATGCGTCGGAGATAATCCTTCCTTTCAAAAAAGCTGATTGTGCAGGAGATATCAGGTCCTTCTGGCCAATTCGAGTCTGTTAGCCAAGACCTTGGATATGATCTTTTGGATCCCGTTTAGAAGGCTTATAGGCCGGAAATCCTTAGTATGTTCAGCTCCCTCCTTCTTCGGGATAAGGCAAATGAAGGCGTAATTGAGCGGGGCAGTGGAAAGTCTCCCCTCGTACATTTCGCGGAATAGGTTCACAATATCCTCCTTGACGGTATCCCAGAAACATCAATAGAACCTTAGCGGGAAACCATCAGGGCCCGGCGCCTTATCACTCCCCAGTTGGAAAGTGGCCTGCTTAATTTCTTCTGTGGAGAAAGGTTTTGTCAGCGTCGAGAGCTGTGGAGGCGAGATGCGATTTAATCGAACAAGGTTGCTCCAATCCCCAAAAAAAGTTGTGGCTGGTTCGTCTGGAGAAAAAAGTTTCTTGAAGTAGTTGAGGAAATACTCCTTTTTTCTCTCTTCAGTTTGAAAGCTGACATCATTTTCGGTGATCGATCCAATCCAATTCGCTCTACGTCTGCCATTAGCTACGGAATGGAAAAATTTGGTGTTCCCATCCTCCTCACGAAGCCAATGTTGTTTGGCCCGGGTTTTCCACATCAAGGCTTCGTCGTTTAAAACACCTCTTAGCCTGTCCTTTAATTCAACTCTCTTCGAGAGTAGATCCTGCGGAAGATCAAGCTGTTCCTCTGTTTTATCTATTTTCTATATCTCCTCTATCAAAATGTTCTTGAGTTTTTTTATACTGTAGAATTCACTGGCGCACCGCTCCTTAATCCTTATTCGACAATGTCGCAACTTTGCTATGAAGGTTACTGCTGCCGACTTGCCCTGTGAGTCCCTGGAACCTTCCGTCCACCATCCCGGTAATTTGGTTTTGAACCCCTCGTGATTGAGCCACGCCTCCTCGAAGCGGAAGGGTTTGTTCCTCACCTTAGAGCTTCTCTCCGAGGAAAATAGGATTGGCCAATGATTGGAAGTGATTCGAGGGAGCGCTTCTACTTTGGACAGAGGGAAAGTCTGATCCCACTCCGTCGAGATTAAGAAGCGATCAAGTCTCACGAAAGATGGGTTCGATTGCAAGTTGGACCATGTGTAGGACTGATTCACCATAGGAGGATCGATCATTGCGAGTTCATTGATCATATTGTTAAACAAGGCTGTAGCTTTTGAGCTCCAAACCTTTCCTCTCCGTTAAGGTGTAAATGATGGCTAAACCAGTATTATATAGCTTTATCATGTAAATTCGACGTTTGATTCTCATACTATAAGGCAGGTGATATTTTAGTTCTATAATTTTAATGCTTGATTTCAAAAGATACTCGGAGGTAAAAGCTTCGATTTTATTCAGTTGCTCTATTTGGATAAGAATTGGTTTGAAGAAGATAAAACAAATTGGTCATTGTGACACCCTGCTTCGAAATTCATTATCTCTTCCACACAAGTGCTCCACATTTGACACATACCAAATGAGTTTATATTAGATGAACACTAAAAATGCATTCTCTAAATGTATGAAGGAGAAAAATTATGCCCGGTGCGTGATATAGTATCTGTTTATATCTAATCGAACTAATCACAAACAAATCAATCCCCATGTTAGAATTGATTCTCTCTGTCGAAGAAGCTCAAACCCCTTGCAGTTGTTCACACATATTAAGTGCTACTTGCCCGGCCCCGCATGAGATATTTAGAGTATGCTGATCCTCGTTAGATTTGAGAATTCAGAACATCACCTTAAGCATTCCCCTTCAGGTGGCGACAGTGACGGTGCGGTGACGGCAGGAGGGTAGGATTATGTGTTCGAGATATCCTTCGAATTCAACTTCTGGAGAAAATAAATCTTCCGTAACTGGATTCAAATAGTCCTTCGCCTTGTAATTTGAGGGTTGAAAGAGAGTAAAAAACAGAAGCTAAAGGAGTTTGCCTAAGAACTAAGGTCATAGTTGAACTATACTACGTTTTTAGGGGTATCCAAACGGGGCCTTATTGTTAAAAGGGGATTAGATTGCAAAAGATTTTTTGATAGAAATATTGATTTTCATTTTGTCTTTCTTTTTCTTTTCTGCTAGGTCGTAACTTTGGGGACGATGGCCTATTCTTTCTTGCTGAAAGTCTAGGTTGCAGTCAGTTCAGTGCTTATGTTGAATGTCAAGTATTAATTCTGTAGGTCGGGGGGTACTTTAGTAAACTTCCTGTATGTCTGAACGATCTGAAACTCTGATTTAGTTGCTACAAATGGCATGTCCATTCATAACTTATTTAATGTACTAAAATCTTAACTAAATGTACAAAAAATACATTCGAGTCATCTTGTACTATAACTAAAATATGATAAAAGTTTTTTTAAAAAGGAATCTTTTAGAGATTCCCCGGTAATCAAACTGTCCAGAATTAGAACTTAGGTTCAAATCCGGACTAGAAATAAAAATCGAAGTTTCAAACTATATTCCAATCATGCTCGGATCCCGGTTGTCGAAGCGTCAACTCTAAATTTAGACCATTTTCTTCACACACTTTCTCCTTCCGCTTGACTACTGCTTCGGCGATGGAACTTTTTGAAGCTGAATTTGGGGCATTCTAGGGCACAGAATAGGCCGGAAGACTAAGAGAAATAAACAAGTCTAACGGTTCAGATCGGCCGATATTCGTCTCCTTTCTTGCTTCAAGTGTTGGCTCGGTCGTCGCAGTATCGTCACCTCTGTTGTATTCTTTCCTACGGAGCAAAAAGCATTATTCGGTCGCCTCCCCTGGTTTTTCTACGGCGGCTACCCTCTGATGGAAGGCTAATAATTCCATGCGCTCACCCTCGCGTAACTTTTGCTCTGCGACGATGATTTTCCACTCGGTGCCACCCTTGAGAACCGCCCCGAGCGTCCTGTCCCACTGGGTGAGCGTCACACCGATCTCGTGGTTCCCCGCGATAAGCCGCACCGCCAAGCCGCCATGCTTCTGCCCGACCTCCGTCTGCTTCCTCCTACGATCACCGCCGTTGGTGCCGGAGCTTGTTTTATCATATTTCTTGCACTTCTTGGTCATGAGGTAGAGGAGGTTGGCGTCTCGCCGCTCGCCGGGGGAGAGGAGGGGGAGGAGGCGTTCGCTAACATCGGCGATGCGGATGAGAAAGCGGTTCTGCTGCGATGTAATGTCGGAATTACATAGAATCTTCTCGCTCATGACGTGAAGAGCCATGAGAACTGCTTCTTGTGAGTCTCTTGAAACTGGTGCTGCTCTGGCGACGAGCCCGTATCAAGAATATGTACGTATTAATTAACCATAAGTGTTATACTATACATATATATATNTGAAACTGATGCTGCTCCGGCGACGAGCCCGTATCAAGAATATGTATACGTATTAATTAACCGTAAGTGTTATACTATACGTATATATATAGTATTGGATTTACAAATCCTAGTATGATTTGAAAATAGACACACTTTAAATCACAGGATATTAAAATGAAACGTGCGAAACCACAGGGGGTTTTTTGAAGTTTTCCCTATTAGTAACCTCCTACGTGATTTACTCATTTTTCAATTATTAATTTTGACTCTTAATTTTCTCTAATATACATTTCAGACCAGCTGTTCCCAACCATGTAACGGGCCAACCGCATTCCTCGCCGCCCGCTGCTTCACTCCGTGTGGGGGCAGCCAGCCACCGCGCTCCGCCCGTCTGCCCCTCCGGCGAATCTCCCTCTCCTGCCGCCGGATCTCTCTCCTCCCACTGTAAGATCACATTCTTTTTTTTTTTTTTCAAAACAATAATAATCACCTCAGATCCCCACATTTGGTGTCTTATTCCAAGAACCAATTTTCGTTTGGGGTGAAAAACTGATGAATTAATCTTTAACTCAGACGGTTGGTTCAGATTCCGTGGTGGAAGAACTGCAGATGAGTTGGGAGAGCAGACAGCAGAATCGGGGCTTTTAAAGCTGGAGGTGGCCAGACATCCCAGAATTGGCCACACACTCCAGGTTAGTTCTGTCTGTTTTTGCCCTTTTTTTTTAATTAGCATTGAGATGTGGATTTGCCTTCAGTAGTGAGTATGTTCATTAATCAGGAGAAGTCTCAAACTTGTGAGCAGGTTGAGATTTGGGGGATTTTGGGTTCTGGTTATCTGCTGCTATATTTTGTTGCAGAGAAAAGATTTTGCAGATTATAAACCTAGAAGTTTATTGTGGTAAACTATTGGATTTTAGTTGTTCTTGAGCCAGCCACACTTGGCATAAGATTACTGCAGAGTCAGATACTCATCTTGAGTGGGGCAGACTGATACTGTTGTAATTTTTAAAATATTGTATACTCCTGTGAAGTATCTGTCATGTATTGGGCATGCATCGTGCGAGCATCGATATCAGATACATATCCAATGTGGGTGCGGCAACTAAACTGAAATATTTGTTCATCATAGCTAGGATTATCTAAAATGAATCGAGAATGTGTAAGAAAGGCCTCATTAGTTGATCTTGTGCAAGGATTTAAGTGTCGCGACATGGGGTCGTACAGAAACTTGCCGGCACGGTACGGCACGATGCGTGCCGGTCACAAAAAATATATGTGTGCCGGCACATAATAATATGAAATATTTATTTTCTTTAGCAATAAAATATTCTAGCTGTTTATTATATATCTCTATCAAATCTTTTAAATTTCATTGAGAAAATTACTTCCTAATTCGAAGAATAGAGGGTTGTGAGCTGTGCCATTGGCATGATAGGGCATGGTAGACACGGCCCGTGTCGATGGGTACTTAAATCCTTGATCCTGTGGCACTTCTAGGATTTGGAATAGTATTGTATATAAGATATAATAAGGCTAAACCTCTTAATCTAGCTATAGCACTTTAGGCAGTGTCTAGACCCAAGAGATTAAGAGAGTTAAACGTGTTAGAGTTAGAATGGTTATAGGATGGATGACCCCCTAGGAAGAGGGGCGTCATTGGTCTATTAGTTGATTGATTAATCAGTTCATTGATCTGGAGTGCAGCACATCAATAAGGTCTAGAGGTTGAGATATGCAGATCAGAACACAAATAGGGTCTAGAGGTTGAGAGCTGCAGTTTGTCAAACAAAACGCCATCCAACTGCTTGATTGAGTTTCCTGACTTTGTTAACAAAATTTAGTGTTTCAAACCAAGGACTTTATCTGGATTTCTTTCTCAATTCAATTTCTAAAAAGAACTAGTTTAGGATGATCTATAAGGGAACTCTTTAAGTAGACCCTTCAATTATCTGTAACAGATGAACTAAAGAATGAAGAATCCAATTGTCAGGGTTGAGGCAGTGTTCGTTCACATCCACACGGCTTGAATCCTGTGTAATTGTTTGGCATATTTCTATCTTCTAGTACAGAGAGATCTAGCAGTAGAGATTTGATAGCTACTGATAAGGTTTCTCAATCTCCGGTCATAATCTATGTATCCCTAATGCTGTACTCCAAAATCTAGTCTATGTTAAAGGCTATATGTTGCCCAAAATGATTGCAATGAAAGCAAGAGCGAAGCACTTCTTACAAAGTTTTGTTTAATAGCTTTCTTATTAAAAAGGAGCACTCAATATCCTTCAAAACTACTCTCTCATCAAAATATGGGCATTGTATAGTTCTAATTGTGATCTAATTAACTAATAATGAACAAATTGATCAAATGCGGTACTTTTTTAAAATTGTAACATAGTGGAAGTCACATAAATAAACCCAAATGTCTTGACAAATTATATAGAAGCAAGAAATTGCTGGCATTTCGAATCATTCAGCAAATTTAGAAAGACTCCCAAAGCATTTGCTTTTAAATCTAGGCTTTCTAGCAAATAAACCTACATACGTGTAGAAAGCAGGTTAATAAGAAAAGAATGGGTTACCTTCTTAATTTTAACATGCAATAATCTGAGCAGCACTAGAAGAATTCAGATGCCATTAATGCTACTACATAACCCTTTAATAATGTTAATGTGTAAGAGTAGGATAATGTTGTTATCATCATATTTCAAAGATGTCATCAAACTTGTCTGACATTGCCTCAATGGTGTCATTTAGCTAAAGTTCATGCAATTTCATTATATTCTTATTAGTGTTCCAAAAAACGGCCTGTGCGGCTGCACATGCGATTCAAACCATTGACCGATTTGGTTATGTAATATGTGGTGCAGTATGCAGTCGGACTGTATATGCACCCATATGCTGCAGCATATTTCTTCTTTTTTTTAAAAAGTTGGGATTGACATGCAGTGTAATATAGGTTCAAAGGGCTTGTTTGGTTCCCGAGTGGAATAGGAATGGATAATGGAATGAGAATGAATTGGAATGGGGATTGGCCCACTCCCCCAAAAAGTTTGGTTCATTCCTTGACTGGAAATTAGAATGGATTACTCCCATTCTGTTGTTTGGTTCATATAAATTGAAAAATAGTAGAATAACAAAATGCTAATTTTACTTTCAAATATAATTCTATAAAAAACCATTTTCTATCTTTTTTTTAAAAAATTCAATTCTATTCTCAAATTAAGATCTTTGCAGAAAAGGAAAAAAAATCATATTTATTTTAAGAATTTTTTTCAATGAAAAAAACAAATCTTTATAAAAAGAAAAGGCATAAAATTTTTCAAATAAACTTATAATTAAAAAATAATATATCATTATTAACATAAATAAAATGCATGTTACAATGATTGAGAGTAAACTTCAACTAAGAAGTCTTACAAAGGCAAAAATATAGACAGGTTGCAAAGGAAAAGAAAAGAGTAGCATGAAACACCAAATATATCAATCAATGTGAAATATCAAACAGCGTACAAAGTAATACCAAAAGTGAAATGAGACACATTAATCTATGTAGAAGATCAAATACCAAAACTTAAAAAATGCACTCATCTCCACCTGGTAAGAAAATTAAAGGTAGCAGTAGTATCATAGAAGAATTACATCGACAAGTTGCACAGAAGAAATTTCAAACACTATACGAAGTGTATGAAAAGCAAAATAATACATATTAATCCATGTGTAGAAAATCAAATACCAAAACTACAAAAATGCACTCATCTCCACCTAGTAAGTGATGCGGAACCATATTCAAAGAGAGTTCAATTGAGTCATTTTTTATTTGTTTGAGTCAATTTTTGTATTAGATTTTATTTTTTTTTGAGTCATTTATATTTTGTTTTTTTTTAATATTCGAAATTATTGTTTGTTAATTTGTTTTAGTCGTTTTGTAAAGATTTTTTAGGATTTATCATGTGAAATAAATCTCTAAAAATTAGGGATATAGTTTAGGCTTTTTTTTATATGTTCAAATTAGGAAAAAATCTCTAAAATCTTGGGATTTGTTTTAAATTAGGATTATGTTTTAAAGGTTATAAATATAGACTATGCCTTGTAATTAGAGGGAGATCTATAATGGAATAAAATTTGGGTTTTGTGTTTTGACTACGGTCATGATATCTCCTTCTCATTCCCTTTTTCCTGCCATGTGCGCTACAAAATTCTTCTTCCTAAAATGGTTCAATTTTCTCTTTTCTTCCTCATCTTATTTGTTCTATCTTCTCTATTCTCTCTCAAACTTACCTTCTAATTTTTCTTCTAAATTCTTTTCTCTAATTTTTCAAAAAATTTTGCAATTCAATTTAATATAAATTTTGGGCTCATCACTAGCAAAATAGAATAGGGTTTTTTGAATCTATCCTGCATCAATTTTGCTATCAGACAAAAAAAAAAGATCCTAAAAATCATTCTTTGAATTTTTGTTCATGAATTCTATTTCTTTTACTTTTTCTTTCCAAACTACCATGAGATTTGATGGTGTTGCTTATCGAGTACAAATTAATCATTAGTTTTCTTATAATCTTATTTGAAGAAAGTTCGTAGAAAAATTACATTTTATTCTGTACTTTTGTTATTTCTCTTTTTATTGTGTCTTATGATGACACTATTATTAAGTCCAAATATATTAAATTTGGCAAAATTCTTCTTCCGAAAAGGTTTTATCTTCTCTTTCCATCCTTGTCCTTTTTCTTTTTTTCTATTTCTCTTTTATTCTTCTTCTAAATTTTCTTTTCCAATTTTCTAAAACAATTCTACAAATTTTCTAACTTTTTCCTATTTATTGGCTATTTTCTTCAGGTTTCTCTTAATTTTTTTATTTTTTTAAAAATTACAAAATAATAAAGCTGTCGGAACCCTTGCTCCAGCCTCTCTTTTGGATTTTTAATTGATTTAAAATTCAGTAAAATCTTTAAAATTTTTTAAAAAATCTAAAAATTATTCTAAAATTTTTAGAAAATTCTAAATTTGGCTTTAGAAAGATTTTGGACTCTTCATTAGCAACATAGATTAGGGTTTTCTTAATTTGTCCTACATCAATTTTATGCAGAACCATATTTAAAGAGAGATCTGTCAAGTCTTTTTTTTATTTATTTGAGTCAATTTTGTATTAGGTTTGATTGAGTTATTAGATTTTATTTTTTTCCCCTAATTTTCGGAATTATTCTGTTTGTTAATTTGTTTTAATCATTTTTTAAAGATTTTTAAGATTTATCATGTAAAATAAATCTCTAAAAAAATAGGGAATTGGTTTAGACTTTTTTTTAGATATTTTTGAATTAGGAAAAGATCCCTAAAATAATGGGATTTTATTAGGATTATGCTTTGAAGCTTATAAATATAACCTATGCCTTGTAACTTAGAGAGAGTTTTGATGGAATAAAGTTTAGATTTTGTGTTTTTGACTGCGGTCATGCTACTTCTTCCCTTCCTCTTCCCTGTCTTGTCCACCGGCAAAATTCTTCTTCTTCAAAGGGTTCTATCTTCTCTTTCTTTCCTTATTTTATCTGTTCTATCTTTTCTATTCTCTCTCAACTTTTCTTCTAATTCTTCTAATTCTTTTCTCTAATTTTTCAAAAATTTCTGCAATTCAATTTAATATAGATTTTGAAATCATCACTAGCAAGATTAGGGTTTTCCTAATTTGTCCCGCATTAGTTTTGGTATCAGAGAAAAAAAAAGATCCTAAAATAATTTCAAATCATTCTTTGAATTTTTGGTCATGAATTCTATTTCTTTTACTTCAATCAAATTGCTACGAGATTTGATGGTGTTCCTTGTCGAGTACAAATTAATTATCAGTTTTCTCATAATCTTATTTCAAGAAAATTCGTAGAAAAATTAAACCTTATTCCATACCGTTGTTTGCTCCTTTTCTTGTGTCTTATGATGACACTGTTATCAAATCCAAATATATTAAATCCAGCATACTCACAATGCAAGATGAATACAAAGAGGAAATTCTATTCGTCATGGTTAATATTAGTGGAACGTGACATAATACAAGGTTGACCATGGCATGAAGTAAAAAATGTTTTTCTAGCCGTGGAGGAAAATAAGTATATTTTCACAATAATGGAATTCGCTATGCTATTTTTCCAAGAGTCAAGAAGTCGAAGTCGACGCTGTCACGCCCTGGGCCTGCAGTGGAAGCCTCCGCATGTGCGAGGACGCACCCTGCACACACGAGGCGTCCAAAACAACCTGTAGTAAACAAGCAATCCTAGGAGTCTACAACTAGCAATCCCTAGGAGTCCACTACTAACATGTATCATAGTAGAATATAAAACTAAACTAATCATCTATCACTGTACATATATCCATACAACCACAACTCCCAATATATAAATACAAGTAAAAGGCCCTGGTATCGCCAGTCCCAATGTACAGTGTCCTACCAAAATGCTAAACTGACCGTTAATCCTTCTCTATCGCTCTCGAATTCAGGTAGAAGTCGCTATCTGCTGCGCGATCCCTTTACCTCAATTAGACGCCAGCGCTGAGGGCTCTGAAAAGTAAACCATAAGAGGGTGCGAGAACTACTAAACAGTAGTTCCTAGAATCCTAGTGGGTATGGTCGGCGACAACCACGGCCCTACTAGGTCTATTAAAGGACAAATAGAGAATAATTGAATAAACATATGCAATAACTGAACTATATACTAACCACGTCTATCCTGCCTCTAAATAGATAGTGCAAAGCTGTAATTGACTATCTTATTTATCAACTAAAGCAACCTTAATAATTGTGTAATGTAACCCAATCATATACTGACCGACTCAAGCTTGCGCTGCCTCGTGTCTAGCCGCCACCACCGCTAATGTTGAGGTTCGCTACCGAAGGCTACTATCTTTCTGTCTGGCCCATGCCAATTACCACACCTTTGGAGGGGCACTCGAGGGGCACGACCCCAACGAGTATCATAATATAACATATTGTCAAGCTCAATATGGTTAGCAGGTTATAGTCAATACAATGATCAAAAAGATCACAATAAACTGTCTCGATGTCCTAGGTCCAATCATACATACCTCACTTTCCACCACCTAGTGGCTGGCCCCCAAGGAAATTTTACAGTTTGCAACCATTAATACAAAACCTCAGACAGTAGGGAAAATACACATATTTCAACATAGTAATAGTATCATAATACCCTACTCAACATAAATATCCTTACATGGCCATATATATCCTTAACTGATGTTGAAAAATTCTGAAATTTAGTTTCCAAATACTTTCAATAGTGTAGATCAAGCCTAACGAAATCGATCGTCAATTTGGAAGCCGCATCATTGAAAACAACTTGGTAGCACGGAGGCCTCAAAATTGACAATTTCAAAATTTTTCGATATCATTTGGCTAGTGATCAAAAGGTCTCAAAATTGACAATTTTAATGGTTGATGTGATGTGTTTGTAAATTTAACGGTGTAAAACAATCCAAATCTAATGAAATTTTTATAAAAAATTCTTTTCACTATTTAGAGTAAGATCAGTACCTGTGATCTTAAATTCATGTTTTTCATCATTATTTTTTATGAGATTTTTATTTTCAGCCATTCATTTTTGACTACTCGTCTAATAGGTAAATGATGTTGAAAAATTATGAAATTTAGTTTCCAAATGCTTTTAATAGTGTAGATCAAGTTTAATGGAGCGAATCGTTAATTTGGAAGCTGCATCATTGAAAACAATTTGGTAGCACGGACACTGTTTAAAAAAGCGCGCCTAGGCGCAGCGCCTAGGCGCCTAGGCTCTAGGCGCACAGGCCAGCGCCTAGAGCAACTCTAGGCGGGCGCCATGACTCAGGCGCGCGCCTAGGCAGGACTAGGCGCAAGGCGCCCTCAAGGCGCGCCTAGGCAATATTTATAATAACGTGTTTGGATCGAGATTTTATTGGTCTAACGAGTTGAAATATCTAAAATAAACCCAATACCCTAAACTAAACCCTAAATAATCATCAATTTTCTCTCTATTCCCCTCTCCCTGTCCGCTCGCCCCCTCTCCCTGTTCGCTCGCCCGCTGGGCCATCCCTCTCTGGCGCTCCCTCTCCGGTTGTCCACTTCTTCCGGCATTTCCTCCTTGCTTCTTCAACTCGCTCGCTTCTTCTTCCAAGGTTTTTGGTCTCTCCCTTGGCCTCTCTCTAGTTTCTCTTTTAGTTTTTTGTATATATTTCTGTTTTTTTTTTTTTTTTAAGCGGTGCTTTTTATGCTTTTTTTTTAAGTAGAAATTTTCTATTTTATTTTTTTAAAAAAATATCTACATGAAAATAAAACAGCATTTTAACATTTTAAAAAACAGCATTTTACTTGAAAAAACAGCATTTTACTTGACAATTAGTAGAAAGAATGGTAAAAAACTTCTTGATTATTTACTTATTTCAAAATTTTATGAAAGTGTGCGCCTGATCTCTCTCGGGCGCGCGCCTGCGCCTTGCGCCTTACGCCTTGCGCCTAGGCTCCAACAGGCCTTTGCGCCTAGGTGCGCCTTGGGCTTTTTTAAACACTGAGCACGGAGGCCTCCGTGCTGCCAATAGTATACTAGCCAGNATATATATATATATATATATATATATATATATATATATATATATATATATTGAACTAGGCTAGAATACTACCAATAGCACCAAGCTATTGGTGCTATTAGGTTTTCGGCCCTTGGATGAAGGAATGTGCGGTTAGGATGATGTGGGACCCTTAGGGTTGAGTAAGTTGTTGGTTGAATAGTATAATCTAACGGGCGAAAATAGTCAAAAGGTTAAATCTAACGGTGAAAAATTCGATAGCACCAAGCGCTTGGTGCTATCGATAGTATCCCATCCGGACTCTATATAATATAATATGTCCCAATAATCCCATCACCAAAATAATATACAATCATGCATAAATACATACCCTCCTGCTACTACTATCCTAACGAAACAATCAAACAAATCCCAACCAAGCAATCAAACTAATCCACATGCAAGTATATAGACAAATAGACAAAGGATAATACGTTCGTTATTGGCAACACGAAACCCACCTGGAACGTTACTCCTGGAAAGGAAAGGAAGACGGGAGGACGACCAGTCCTACTGTCGCCTCAACCGCATGGCACCACCTCCATAGAAAAATCCAACGAAAAAACCCACAGCCAAAATCCAAAAAATCCGGCTCCACAAATATTAAGCGAAACAAGGCTTGCCTGCGTAACTCCACCATGCGCATTAAGATCGCCTCTCATGTTCACCTATCTCTCCCTCTCTCAGTGTGGCTCGAATGGAAAGGAGCAGAGAAAAGAAAAAAAAAGAGAAGAGCCCTCTGATCCATATATATGTAGATGTGACAATTACAAAAAAGCCCTCAGACAACCAATCCATCCATCCTCAGTCAAAACGTAAGGTTTCGGGTGCCTGAAACCATCTTTCGGGCGTTAGAATCATAAAAGCACACATTCAGGTGCCTCCTTATGCAATCTACTGCCTGAACCTGCCGCAGCCGCGCCCCCAAACTCTTGGGCGCCTGGACCTGCGCCTGAAAATCGGTTAGTCAGCCAGCTGAGTCACCAGTTCACCACCTTAATCAAATCACGAATATTTCGGATTGCTACAGTAGAACCGGGTGTCAGAAACTGAGATCCGAACTCACATATGCTTCAACAGTACTTCCGGGTGTCTCAATCCATTTCTGAGTGTCAGGAAAGTCACCCAAGCCTCGGAATTAGCTAGAATTCAATTTCCAATTCCGTTTTCGCATCAATTTCGCGCCAAAACGTTTTTAACTTTGTCCAACACTTTCCTACCATGCTGACCATCAAATCAAATTGCAACTTTGGCTATTTGTCAAAGTCCAGTATATTACAAATTATCTTTCTATAATTATCTCTCTTCTTATTTTAATTAGTATTATTCTTAATATCTGTAATAATTATAAACATTGGTGAATATTATTGTAGTTGTTAGATATTTTTAAGGTTGGCCTGTCTTCTGGATGCTTACAAGTGATTGTGAATGATAGTTTCCTAAAAAATTTAATATTCTTTATGAATATTTAGCCAATTTATTCCACATATGCTTGTTCCTGCTTTTAAAGGAACATTAGTTATATTTGAATTTTTTAATATTTTAATAGATGGACTGCAAATGCTCCAATATATGCACTACCGTACCGCATATGCGCTATGTGGTGGATCGACCACCCGCATAGTGCTTTTTGGAACATTTATGTTTATCGGTACTCATTACTCTGTGATTCATTGTCAAAACGAGGGTTCTCATGCTGGTGGCATAGGAAATGCCAGTGTGCCATTGACATGGCACGCACAACATAACAACATGCCCGTTGCCCATGTTGGTATGTTCCTCCATGCACTCTAGATTGATACGGATTATTCTTTTTCTTTTTCTTTCTCTTTTTTGTAAATTTTCATGAAAAGATAGCTTATTAGAGTGTTTAGATGTCTATAACGCATGAAAAAATGGCCAAGTGTTAATATTTCACAAAATTTAGTAAGAATAGAAATATAGACATCTTAATGACTTAAGAATTTATATTATGGAAGTACATGCATGAAGGTGAGATTAAAAGTTATAATTGGGTAAAATTCATGCTGGCGCTATAATTGATTAATTCATTAGATAAAAAAGGGATAAACAAAAATTGAGGGAAATTTTCAAATTCATATATTTTTTTATTTTATTATCCATTGTACGCTCCAAAAGTTGGTAGATCTATGTGATTTACATGTTTTAACCTACAAAAACCATTTTGTTTCCTTTTTGTATCAAAAAAAAAAACCCTCAAAAAGAAGCCAAGACATTCGGAAAAAAGGATATGTTTTTGATACTGTGTGACACGAGCCCATGCCTTGTGTCTGCACAGCCTGTGCGCGTTATAGAACAGGCAATCCTTGCATCAAAATAAAGTCCAAATGAATGGATTTAAAAAGTTCCGTTGAACCAAACAAATTGTTTTGCTTCAATACTTTCTAGTGATTTTTTTTTTATTTTCCCTTGAACCTTTGATATTTTGATTCAAATTTTTTTTATTTTGTTTTTGCACTTTGTAATGTAAACAGTTTTATTGCACGTGCAAAGTTAAGGCTTTCCGACACTTACTTATATAGTTGCCTCTTTTCATAACATGCTTGTGCAAAATATTCGATGTCAGGCAAAATATAGGCACAAGCCACATATGCATGGCCAAGTAGTTACATCCATCTCCTTTCGTTCTGTTGTCTGATGCAGGCATTCAGGTATCTTTCTCTCATAGAACATATAAACACAGTTTGAGTATGCTTGAATCTTTGGGAAATTGTCGGCATAGCAGAACTTCATTGACAACCGTAATTTGATACGTTGTTCATCCGTTTCCTTTCTGCAAATGTGTATGTATAATAGAGACTTCTTTATTCTTTGGATTAATTTAGTTGCTTTAACTTTTCTTTTTTGGTCTTTTCTCTTTGTCATGTTCTTGCTAGTTATTAACCAGTGACCATTAACAGATTGTAAGGATGAGTGCTGGTGAAAGCAGCAGAGCTCATGTAGTAGACATAGATGAGTTGGCGTGTTCCATGAGAAGGAAACTAAACTATTACTGTTCGCCAGGTGAGACCCATGCCACGGGAGCATCATTATGCACGATTTACAAAGTCCCAGAACACATTCGTGAAGCGGAAAGGCATGCTTATGAACCGATTGTCCTGTCAATTGGTCCATATCACTATGGTACTCCAGAGCTACAAGCCATGGAAAAGAAAAAGTGGAGCTGTCTAGACTATGTCCTTAAGTTGAACCCTGAAAAAGATTTGCTCGATTACCTAAATGCTATTGCAATACTAGAGAATCAGGTGAGAAACTGTTACACAGATGAAGTTAAAATGGAAAAGAAGTTATTTCTACAGATGCTCTTGCTTGACGGATGCTTCATACTAGTTTCTCTTTACGGGACAGAAGGATTCGTACCGCCCTCACAAGAAGTCCCGGTCATGAGTGCTAACTGTCAGGATATAACGGAGGAAGATGGAATAGATAAGGGAATAAATATGGGGCACACGAAGAACAGACAATCAATGAAGGAGAACTCGATGCTTGAGGTGGAATCAAGCAAGGCCTCTTCTAGCAAAGAAAGCACCCGAGATTGTAAATTGAAGTGCAAAGAACGTGTGCAATCGAAGGACAACTCTGTAAAGATTGGACGGTGGTATACTAGTTTTGTTGCACATGACCTACTCCTCTTGGAGAATCAAATTCCTTTCTACATTGTCAAGAGAATATATAACTTTGTTGCGGGTAGAGAAGTGACATTTCCGTCACTCACAGACAAAATTGCTAAAGTTATTGAAGGTATGTTGTGCTACTATCCCAAAGCAATTCGAGAATCTGACAGGCCAAAAGATTTTCACCACTTGCTTCACTTATGTCATATGTACTTCAGACCTAGTCAGAAACAAGAGGAAGATCGTCGATTTCCACAAAGGAACCATTATTTTCACCATTTTCTTCAATTTGGGCGCAAATATCTTAAACTCGGTCATCAGCTGGGAGATAACAAGCAAAACATACCACTTAAAGCGCACTTGGAGTGTTTTCAGGTTGATCAGCAACGGTGGCACCGAGCAGTGCAATACTTTGATGCCGGAGTGGAATTCAAGAAAAAAGAGTTTACAGTACATAATCCTCACTCTCTGTTGGATATAAAATTCAGCAAAGGTATAATGGAAATACCTTGTTTGTCAGTTGATGAGCACACGAGTTGTCTTTTCAGGAATTTTATTGCACTCGAGCAGACATGTCCTCAATTTGGGAATGACATTACTGCCTATATAGTTTTCATGTCTCAGCTTCTCAGCATGCCTGATGATGTCACGTTGATTGCTCGGCAAGGAATCATCGTGCACCACATGCGTACTGACAAAGAGGTAGCAATTCTGTTTACCAAACTCAGTAAAGATGTGATCTTCGACTTTAGTGGCAACTACTTTCTGAAATCAATTCATGAGGAAATGGAAGCGTACTACCAGAGTCGTCTGAATAGGTGGATGGCATGGTTGATGCACAACCACTTTAGCAACCCTTGGTTGGGCTTAGCAGCATTAGCTGCAGCCATCATGCTTTTATGCACTATCGTGCAGACACTGGTTACTGTATTATTGTACATGAAACAACAAGAAGATAATTCCAGTACTCCGCACTAGCAATTTCAAACCGTCGCTACCACCATTGGCACAGATCCTCTCTCACTGGAGGCACTTCATCACATTGGTCACGCTTGCGGCTGGAGCATCCCCGCCGACATCATTTTGGAGATGATGACAGTAGCAGCACGTCAGGACAATGTGCGGTAGACTCAGACTTGCAGCTACTTCTCTGCCATAGTGACTTTGATAGCCCCTTAGATGAGTTGTCGTCATGTCGCCTGCATCATCGACTGGGTCGTTTTTTGTTTGATTAGTATTCTAATTTTTGAGGAATGAATGAACATGTAGAGGTATACCTTTTCCCTGATATGATAGATATGCCTTCTTGGATAGCAGAGCTAATTGTAACATTCTTTTGATGTTTCTCTTTGTACAATTTCTTTTTAAGAATATCTATAGGGAATCACCCTATGGTTAAAATTTCAAAAAACATAAAATTTTCAACCTTATTACAGGATTTTATGCAAGGATTTGAATGCTTGGCACCTCTCGTAAGTCTTCGTCTGGCACCAAAAATGGAACACTGCCTATCACGCCATGAGCCACAACGAAAGTCTATCCAGATACGTGCACAGACTCACCATATGCACAAGATTATTCTCACACATTCGGAGCATCTACAATTAATCAATCAAACCAACCACTAATAAGATAATATCAACCATATAAGTTGGCGGGTATCAAGAGCATAAATAACCATATCTAACTAAACTCAAAGCATAAAGCCTTTATATCCAAACATTATCACCTCAAAATGGATATAACCCAAACATCAGTATAACTCTCAAATAAGAACGTAACTCTAGTACAAGTTCATCTCTAAAATAAGATACAACTCTAATACATGTCTCCCAAAATGGATATATAACTTGTCACATACTTGTCTAGTTTATATACATCATCACCTTTCTACACACATACACTCTCAAAATGTAAATAAGGGACAACTTCTACGCGGTCCAAAGTGGGCGGGACGGCCCTAATTATCAAAAGACGATCTTGCCGCGATTCTGGCCTCCCCAATGTTAGAGGCTCTGAAAAAAATGACGTTAATGGTCGTGAGAATTATATAAAATAGTTTCGAGTGGATACTATCGATCCGCTACTAAGAAGGGCGCACTATACCACTAAATCAACTGAGGCAAGAGTAATAAGGAAAACTGGAAATAGCAATAATTGAATAAAGAAATTGTAACCATATGCGACTACCATGCCTCTATACAGATGGAGTAAAGGATATGTGATCTCAACCATCAACAATGCTTTAAATTATATTATGATGTTTAAGTGCCAAAATATTTTCTCCAATCTCTCGATCTCCAATCTCTCGAGGACCTACCCATAGTACGGTCTTAGTTTGTGCCTCATGGACCATGCTGGCACCCTACGTATAGAGTCGTGCTTTACACTTGCCATCCAATCGCACTCAAAAAGCAATGGCGAGCTTGCTCATGTTGGCTATACCTCCGGAGTGCCTTGGCTTGTAGAGAGTGACCCTGCTAATTTAGCTCAATGTGGCTTTTGCAAGCTTTGATCTCATGCATAATGCTCAAAGACCACAAATCAAAAATACTTAACCCATGATCATATACGAGTTCTCAATTCCAACACTATGTCTCAACATGTCATTCGGAGGTTATGTGAACAAGTAATATCAATAAGTGTCTATGTCTCAAGATGAAGTTTAAGTACCTCGATGATGTCAACGCGTTATTTGGAGTAAAGAACAACCAATATAGAAATCATGTTTATCATATGCTAATATAAATTAAGCATATAATATGAAATATATAACCAACATGCATATAGTGACAATGTCATGTTCTAGATCATCAATAGAAATTCCCTTTGTCATGATTATCAAGAAAAGAAGATCAATTTAAAACAAGATGGTATAAGAAGTTTACCGATTTCCTTTTACCAAATCAAATTGGCTAATCTTCTCTTCTAACCCTAGAAATTCCCTTTGTCACAATTACCCCAATTGAAGTTTTTTGGGCTTTAATTCTAACCTATAAGAGAGTTTCCAACTAACAGTTTCTAAAAGCTCCAAATTTGGAAATACCCAACTTTAGCCCTAGTTTGACGTAACTAAAAGCTCCAAATTTGGAAATACCCATGTAACTTCCAAATCAATACAATTTGAGGATTTAAACTTGAGCATTAACCTCAATCAAAGCCCAAATCTAAGTGCGAGATGATAGGCTTGAAGATTGGAAGCTCCAAACCACCTTTTTTCCAAGCCTCACGCTCCAACTCCATGCCTATGGTGGGTTGAAGCTTTTAAAGGGAAGGAAAGGAAAAAGGAGAAGGAAATTAATGGGAGATTTAAGAAAAAAAAGAGAGAAGAAGATGGAGAGAAAGGCACTTTGTGAAACAACCGTTATACTCTAAAAATTTAAGCTGTTAGAAAACGGTGTTTAAACATTTTTATATTTAACACTCCCCCTCACGTCTGGGCTCGAGACTTTTTGCAAGGCTCATGACGTGGACTTGAATTAAATGGGAGGAAATTAATTATGCTAGGACCTCCTGCTCTGATACCATGTGAAATAACCGTTGTACTCTAAAAGCTTAAGCTGTTAGAGAACAGTGTTTAAACATTTTTATATTTAACACACTTCACCTATTCTCTTGTGGATGAGAGAATGATGAAGAAAATAAGAGACAAAGGGTATATATAGATGTTACAATATCCTCATATGTCCTCCAAACAAGAGAAATTTTCATACAGAGAAAAAACGGTAACTTGATGGCTGATAAGATTAAAATATGAGGCAACAAAAACACCTAGTAATAATCTAATATTAATATATAAGTTTCAGGATCCAAAATATAATTTGGTTGAAAGCTTGGAAAAAAAAAAAAAATTTACCCAACAGCAGTTTCATCATCTTTAATTGAAATATGATATGAATGAAAAGGTCTATTAATAATTTGAAAGGTCAAGTATTAAAATAACATCATGACCATCTTTATACAATCTTTTAGAAGAAATACTTGCAATGCCCCATATCAGATAGAAAAAGAATTCTGATTGAAAATATAAGAGGCTATGCATTTAAGTAATAAAAACTATGCTTAAGTATTTTGGGCTGGGAGTTTGAGCCCAACGAGTTATTATTGCCAATAGGTCGGATAGTTATAGTTGGTATCAAAGCTGAATACCAGCCGAAAGTATAAGAGTTAGTTACAGTTGGTATCAGAGCTGAATACCAGCCGAAAGTGTAAAAGTTAAGTACTATGTGGGACAAAGTACTACATCATGAGTTTGGTGAGAGCTATCTGTTAAACCCGCAATAGCCACCTCAAGAGATTTCACATTGTTAGTCCTATCTCAAATGGAAAAGAGGTTTTGATTAATCCCACATCGGATGAAAAAAGAGTTTTGACTGGAAATATAAGAGGCCACACATCCTTTTAATAATAACTGAGCTTAAGCATTTTGAGCTGGTGGTTGCAACCAATGGGCTATTATTGCTCGTGGATCGGGTCGTTACAGTACCCTCACATATTTTCAAAAAAAATGTGCACAAGTTTATGCTAAACTTTAGCATTCCTGGAAATAGATATATGAAGTTTTAATTTTCATAATTAGCCTTCGTAAATTTTATCAAATAGTTTAATAGGCACTTCTTTTGAAGCAAATTCACTATAACTAAATAGTTGTTTTGTTAGATAGATCTTGAATTCTTAAATCGCAAGGTTTTCTAACATTTTCTATTTCGGTCAACCCACTAAGTTGGAATTATGCCTATTCTTATCAAGACTATTCTAGTCTTTATTGGATTTATAATCATTAATATAAATATATCCTTTACTCTCATGATTGGTACGGCGGATAAGAGAAAATTAAGATGTACTTAGGGGTCAGTGTTTTGAAAGAGAGACATTCTTTCTACTCTATATATTTTGGTTCTAATGAAAACCTGTACTCCGTCTTTGCCCGAATATGTAGGTCAGCGGCCAAACCATGTAAATTTTTTGTGTGCTTTATTTTCTTCTCTCCTCGATTATTTTTGCTATTTTCACACTTGAGAAACTAAATCTTTTCCTCTTTTCTAATAACAAGCAAGTATCAGAGCAAGGCAGTTCTTTTGCATATTCAAGATGACTATGAAGTTTGAGATTGAGAAGTTTGATTGCTCCAACAATTTCGCTTAGTGGCAAGTTAAGATGCGCACTGTTCTGATAGAACAAGAGTTACAAAAAGCTTTGCTGCAAAAAAAAGGTTTGCTGAGCAAGGAGAAGATCGACACTTTAGACAACCCTGCGGATATGTTGACTACGCCTCTTTTAGTGATCAAGTTCAAAAATTGTATAGATTTAGTTGGTATATGCAGCAACACTGGACGAACTCCCTCGGCATTGTGGTGGAAAGATAGAATTTAACACAAGGTGGAAATTTATTAGATATGCCTCGAATTCTAGAATCGCTAGATTTCACAACCCTATTCTATTTTAATTATCCCATTTAGTAAAGCTGAGATTATTTCTAATCTTATTGGATTTTACTCCGAGTCTTGTTGCAATTTAGCCACAAATATAAATATACTTTTCATTTTATTGATTTGGTTGCAGCAGAGGATAGAGAGTATGGGGTGTATTATCAGGTTAGGGTTTTGTAATAGAGGCATCTTTTGTACTTTGTTTGGATTACAATGAAGGTCCCCACTCTATCTTCGCCAATGGATGTAGACCAATGGACGAACCGTGTAATTTATTTATGTACTTTATTTTTCTTCTCTTTAGACATTTTCACATTCGACGAACTAGTTCTTTTCTTCTTTTATCATAACAAACTAGTACCAAAGCCGAATGTCTCATTCTAGCGTTCACTAAAATTGAGAAATTTGATCTCTCCAAGAGATTCGTTCTGTGGCAAGTTATGATATGTATTATTCTGATGTAACAGAGGTTGCAAAAGGTGTTGATGGAAAGGTGAAGATTGGCACTTCAGATCACCCTGTGGATTTGTAGACTATGCCTTTTTGAAGACCAAGTTCAAATATTGTATTATTGGGTGCGTTTTAAGTTTTCCCAAATTAAATGAAATTTGGTGCATTTTAAGTTGGCCTAATTAAATCTCATTCGCGGATTATAATTACGATAAGGAGGAGAGAGAGAGAACTCAAAATGATAAGGATTAAAAAAGAAAAGATAAGGATGGAAAATGGATTCATGGTAATTTTTTAAACTAAGTGATAAGGATAGATGTTGTTTGTGGTTTACCAAAAGAGAGAGAGAGGTAAAGATAAAAATAAATTTGTGCTAATTTTTTAAATAAAATGATAAGAATAGAGTCCAAAAATTAACTAACTATGCTATCATGATTTGCTCTTATCCATATCTTAAATAATCTCATCTATTTAAAGAGAATAGATGATAGGAAAAGAAAATAGAAGGGATGAAGCAAATAAAAATGGGAGGCGAAAAGAAACATAAGTTAAAACAAAAAAAAGTACAGATCCTCGATCTTCCTCTCTCCTTGGGATCTCTCTCACCGCTGTTGCTTCCGTCAACACATTGCTACCCTTCTTGGAAAACAAAAAAGAGGAGGGTTTCTGATATGATCCCTAGATTAGGAATTTTCTAATTATGGAAAGATATATTATTATGAGTCCGGCTACAATGCTATTAATAATAGCAATCACTTGGTGCTACCAAGTTTCCGCCATTAGATCTACCCCTCTGATCATTTTCATCCTTTAGATTATATTATGCCACCAACCACCCCCTAAATCCTAGGGGACCACTATCATCCTAACTGCACACTCCTTTATCCAAGGGCAGAAAACCTAACAGCACCAATGACTTGGTGCAATTAATAATATTTTAGCCTAGTTCTATTATGATTTTAGAATATTTTAGTTATTTCCAATAAACTAGAATTAGTGTTAGACTATATAAATGTGTGTCCTTTAGGGCCCGTTTGGATTGGGGATAAGGGGTGGAATAATCCCTTATCCCCTTTATACCCAAACGCTAATTTTTTACTCGAGAATAGTAGTTTTCGGGTACCTGAAATAAGCTGGTATAATTTTTCAATCTTTCACATGTGTATTAATTAATTAAAATTTTCTATGTGTAGTAGCACTTTAGGAACTTATTTGAGGATTTGATAAAGAAGACGGAGAATTCAAATCAAGGTGGAAATTCTTAGTTATATTTCGAATTGTTGAATTGCAAGATTTTCTAATCGTATTCAGTTTCAGTCAATCTATTATCTTAAGTTAAGATTATGGTATTTCTTCTAAATCTTAGTGGGTGTTAGTCATTAATATAAATAGAGTCCGGCTACTATACTTTTATGAATATAGACTCTTTTGTGCTCAAAGTTTTCGACCGTTAGATCTACTCCGTTGACTATTTCTACCTGTTATATCATACTATTCAACCAACTACCCACTCAACCCTAGGGGACTACTATTAACCTAACCGGGGACCACTATCATTCTAACCGCACATCCCTTCATCTAACGGTCGAAAACTTATGAGTGCAAAGAGTTCTATACTCATAAGAGTATAGTAGCCCTAGCCAATATAAATATATCCTTTATTTTATGGATAGGTGTGGCTGATAAGAGAGAATATGGGTTGTATTTTGGGATCAGAATTTTATAAGAAAGGCATCTTTTTGTGTTCGATCCATTTACGTCATAATTAATGTCTCTACTCTAGCTTCACCTATGCACATAGTAGGTCTGTGATTGAATCATGTAAATTATTTGTGTACTTTATTTTTCTTGTCTCTATCTTAATTCTCTTTTGGTAGTTTTGCACCCAACAAACTAGATCTTTTTTGCTTTTATCATAATATATTTTGACTGCGTGTCTCGTATGTCTTGCATATGATTTTATGTAACTTTAAAACACAAAGAAAAAACATACTTTTCTCTTCTTATTGTGATAATTAAGTGTCAAGATTGAAGAATTAGGTGAACCTACCTTCAATTTTTATTTCTTTTTCATGTGTGAAAATAGAAGATATATGTTTCTTTGTGTGGAAAAATGTTTGTATGAGTAGGAAAAATATATCTTCTAAAGTGCTTATATTACATGGTTAGTTATATTTCACTGAAGGGTCTACATTCCACACCAGCTGCGAAGGGACTTCTTCTGGAAAGGGTGGGCGAGCTACTCAAGGGGCGGTTACATGGTTGCGTGGAAAAATGTTTGTATGAGTAGGAAGGAAGGCGGCCTAAGTGTTAAAGACTTGGCCATTATGAACGATGCTCTCCTCACTAAGTAGTGGTGGCGGTTTTCCCTGAAGGTAGCCTGCAATGGATCAAATTGATTAAGAGCTTATATTACAATAGAAGGCAACCGCTTTTGGAGGTTACGTCTTTTCAACCGGCTTCACAATAGTGGAAGTACATGGTAAAGCTGAAGGAGATTTATATGTGTAGAGTGACCTATGGGTTGGGGGACGGTGCACTCTTCAATTTTTGGTCTGATAGATGGTGTGGTGACACGCCCCTGAAGTCGCAATACCCTGATATCTTTTCTAATGTAGACCTTAAAGTGGTTCGAGTTGGCAAATGTTTCTCCACCTTGGGATAGAGGTGGAGAAAGATTTTGAGAGGGGCGAGAAGGAACTTGCTTTATAGCGAGCAGAGTATTAGGAATCTAAAGAACACTCTCCTTAATCAACGAGTTGAAAATTGACATGATGTTATTCGTTGGAGATGAGACCCTGACAATAAATTCACTGTCAAGTCCGTGTATCTTTAATCAGTAGAGGGGGGTGTTATATTTGGTTTAGATTTGTAGTTATCTAAATTTGAGGATAAATCCTAATCTAATTGGGATTAGATATTATTTAGATTTAATTTGGCATATATGGATTATAATTAGGAGTATAATTCTAATTGAATTAGAATTAGACTCTAATTAGGAGACATGTATTATATATACATGCTACGGCCAAATTAAAGAAGCTGCGACCCAATTAAGAGCCATACAAAATTAATTCAGTTGTTAGTGGTCCATGCTTTAATTAGAGGCAAGCTCTAATGATGCCGCATTGTTAATTAGACTCAAGTCTAATTAATTAAGTCAACATGGTGCGGATTCCGTCTGGTGAAGGAGCCGCGGCCCGTTACATGCTAATTAATTAAGGTGAAGGAGCCGCGGCCTGCACATGCTAATTAATTAAGGCGACGGGCATATTGTTGGTTCCATACGGATGGTTGAGAGAGAAGTCACTTTTGGAGTTGCTTTGTTGCGGCGTTTCGGATCTAATTAAGCTTTGGTCTTTTGAGAGATTTTCTTTGTACTCCGCCTTTTCGACATTAATAAATTATTTGCTCCGTCTTCGCCCGTGGACGTAGGCCGTTGGCCGAACCACGTAATTATCGGTGTGTTCTTTCCGCTTATCCTTTTTTTTTTTCTTGCATTAAGTTATTTTCTGGATCTATTTTTCGCCGTTCCGATTTTAACAGGGGGGGCCATGGACGCTGTAACGTCTGCCATTTGGAGATTGAATATCCCGACTAAAGTTAAAATCTTCCTCTGGCTAGCTAGTAAAAAGAGATTGCCTTCCGTGGATAACCTTTTCAAAAGGGGCTGGTCAGGCAACCTCAGCTGTGTCATGTGTGGTGCTGAGCTCGAGACAGTAGATCACCTACTAGTGGGGTGTGTCGTTAGTAAATTTCTGCTTCTCTCACATTTTGGGGAATCCCAGCTCTTCCCCATTACAGAGGACATCTCCTTTGTCTGGGGGCGGCTGCTAGATTGGCATCCACAAACTGACGTTCTGAAGGCTCAGATTCTGGTGGCAGCCACTTGGTGGATGATTTGGCACGACAGAAATAACATTATTTTTAGAAATCTACTGGTTGACGTTATCTTAACAACCCACCGTATTGGAGTGTTAGCAAAGGAGTGGGCTAAGTTCTGTCGAGCTGGGTGACGTCTTTTCTGTTGGGCTGAATCTCTGTTTTGTCGCCTGTGTTCGTGTGTCCTTTTTTTTCCTCTTTTGCTACCTTTTTTTTTTCTATTTTTTCCTCCGTTTTGAGGCCCTAGTTGTCTCACCCTATGTAGCTAAATTCATTTTACTTAATGAATGAAGCACGTAGCGTGCTACCTTCCTCTCAAAAAAAAAAAAGAAGATAATTCTATATATAGAAAAGCAATCAAAACAGATATGTGATTAGTAACTTCCATTAAGGCCAAGATCTATTGAATAATTTAATAAAGTTTAGAGAGTTTAATTATTAAAATTAAAAGCGTAGGCATCTATTTCTCAAGTGCTGAGTTTAGAGGTTTTAGAGATATTGATACTTCTAAATCCTAAGATTATTCTTCCTCCTAAGATTATTATTCCTGGCAGTCAAAGTCGGTTTCCAAATAAAATTGGCCTTTACAAAAAGGTAGACTTTCTAAGCTATACCAAGAAGATATTGAGGCAAGAGGGAAGTGACTGTGTGTCCAAAACAAGGGGGAACATAATAGAAGTTTTTATCAAAGGAATTAAAATAATTTATTGTTCAAAAAAAAGGGATAATTACTTCTATATTCCTGAAAACTTTTGAAATATCTTATATACCCCTACTTTTTTTATATCAAATACACTTTCTCGTATGTTTCTCTGTTATTCAATATTAACCCTGTTGTTAGTACTCGTTAAGTTATTTCAGGTTAAAGCCGGATCAAATTTCTACTACTTAAGAGCAAATAAGAAAAGTTGGTGATGATAGAAGAGTATATTTGAAAGCGCAAAAAGCCAAAGTACATCTTTTGCCTCCTAATTTAAGAGCAAATAACGGACCGTTTCTAGAGCAAGTGGCAAAGGGCTTGGTTATTGGTACCCGAGGTTCCAAGTTCAAATCCTAGTTGATTCACATTTCTAACTAAGTTTATTTCTAAATGAAATAAACGAAGCGGGTAGCGTGCTACCTATCTCTCAAAAAAATGTAAGAGCAAATAAAAAAAAATGGTATAGAAAAAAGGTACATTGGAAATGGTAAAATAGTAATTTTATAGAAATAACTGTGGTTCCTAATATTTCCCTAACAGTATTTAACTCTAGAGATGTATTTAATACTAAGGGGATAGTCACATATGTAAATATACATGGCACTCAATTTTTTTTATAAAAAAGCAGGAGTGTACATGGTTTCATGCAGTTCAGTTTTTTTTTTTTTTTTTTTTTTTTTTTTTTTTTTTTTTTTTTTTTTTTTTTCCAAAAAATGGGCCAAAAAGAATTAGAAGTTTAAGTCAAACCGAAACGAAGTAATTAATTAAGTTGGTTTGGTTCAATTTAGTTATTTTGGATGAAAACTTTTCTTTTGGGTTGCAACATATTAAATGAAAAAGGATATAACTATAATTAACTAATCTTAAATCTTTGGTTTGAAGATAGAAATAGTTAAGCCCACTAATTATTTAATTATTATGATTAATATGTATTAAATCATTAAAACATTAGTTAATTAATTGGAATTGCTTGGCTTTTTATTTTTCATCAAATTTCAAAATTAGTAAACGAAATTGCCTGTAAAACTGATTTGCGTGAGCAAAATAAGTCGGTTTAAACTTGTATTTCGGTTTAGGACTAAATAGTATTGGTCCCCGCTACATCCTACTGGAAGGACACAAATTGTTTGGGGATGGAATCTCAAATTGTCCATTTGAGACTGCGGGATCTCATATCTCAAGACAAATCTAATACATAGTGACTGCCCGTCCTTAGAGCAAGTGGCAAAAGACTTGGTGGTTGGTATCTGAGATCCAAGTTCGAATCCTAGTTGATTTACATTTCTAGCTAAGTTTATTTTTAAATGAAATAAACAAAGTGGGTAGCGTGCTATTTATCTCTCAAAAAAAAAATACATAGTGAAGAAAATTTTTGAAAAATTTTTGAAAATAAAAAATTAAAATAGTTTCTTAAACAAATTTTTAGTTTTTGAACTTAAGGCCAAATTAGTTTTCAAACTCTTGATTTTAACATTTTTTTTTTCAGATTCTTATTTATTTTATTTTGGATAAACTTATTTTATTTTTAATACTAGAAACCTACAAAGAGTTGGCAAAAACCTGGTTGGATTTATCTAAAAAAAGTGTTTTAATTTAAAATTTAGAAGTTTGGAACATAATTTGAGATTAAATACAGAAACTAAAAAACTATTTTAATTGTTTTCCTTGCAATTTTCTTATTATATATTAGACTTTTTTAATTAATGGGTCCGGAAAAAAGTCCAAAACTCATTTTCCAATTTCTCATGCGTCTGGTTTGAAGAAAAATAAGTATTTGTGAATTTTTTTTTTTTCATATCTCATGAAAAACTAGTATTTACGTTTTCTTTTTTTTTTTTTTTAATAAAACACTAATTTTTATTAAAATATGAATTTTTTTTTTTTTTATAAAGCTTATTGTCTTTAGAACCAATGGATCACAAATGGTTTTTCATGAAGAAAATCTTTTCCGAAAATTTTTTTCCACACTTATTGGAGAACAAACAGCTAAGTAGTAAACAGAGTCCGCGCCAATTATACCCATTCTAATTAAGTAGGGTGTCTCGAGATATGAGATTCGACGCCAAGGTAGCGACAGATCCAACGTCTCGAATCGACATTTGAGATTCACTGACCGTCCCTAAAGCAAGTGGCAAAGAACTTGGTGGTTGGTACCCGAGATTTAAGTTTGAATCCTAGTTGATTCACATTTTCAGCTAAGTTTATTTTAAAATGAAATAAACGAAGCGTGGGTAGCGTCGGTACCTTTTACCTTTCAAAAAAAAAAAAAAAAAAAAAAAAAGACAATTTGAGATTCCATTCCTAAGTAATTTTCGCCGTATCCCTACTACACAGCATAAATAGTCATAAAATTTTTCTATAAGAAGAGAAGGATACCTCATCAGCACACCGCAATGGCATCCAAAGCATGCCTGACAGT
This sequence comes from Ananas comosus, assembly GCF_001540865.1. Taxonomy (NCBI): domain Eukaryota; kingdom Viridiplantae; phylum Streptophyta; class Magnoliopsida; order Poales; family Bromeliaceae; genus Ananas; species Ananas comosus. The sequence goes on along the minus strand of NC_033631.1, from coordinate 2,365,950 downwards.
CGCCATCCTCCTCTTTGTCGCAGGCGAGCTCATCCCTCCGACATCCGCCTGCCGACACGTCCCATCGGCTCTTTCAACCGCACATACCGCGACGGGTCCGTAGCTACCTGCGGCTTCGCGCTCTCTCCCTCGCTTTCTTCCGTCTCTTCTTCTTCTTCTGCTTCGAACTTGCGGTGGTGATCGAATAACTTGTTCTGATTTTTGCAGGACGAAAAGCATGCATGCTGAAGGGTAAAGAAGAAGAGAAGGTGCTGCTGAAACTGCCTCCTTTCTTCAACCCACCTCGCATTCCGCCTTCCACTTCAGTAGCGTCGGCACCACCCTGAGCGGAGTAAATTCCGGCAATCGAATCATTCGTTACTTTAGACAAGAATGGATTAAGATGTGCACGGTGCTATACGGTGCATTATAACGATAATAATAAGGATTCTATTTGAATGCATGAATATTAATTATGTTAACTAGTCCTGTACCTGCGCATTGCACATGATTATTATAAAATATTTATTATAAGAAATGTGGTTATTTACGGATTGTTTCTAACGCAAGTGGTAAAGAGTTTGACAGTTGTTACTCGAAATTTCAAGTTTGAAGACCTAAATTGATTATATTATATTTTTGACCTTATATAAACTAGATTAGATTAAATTAGATATTGCACACGTCAAATCTAACTGTACAGTAGCAAAGCGTTTGATAGTTGGTACCTAAACTTGAAGTTGATTATAAATCTGAAGCCTAGTCACTTCTCATTTATGACTGACTTCATTTTTTTTATAAAAGAAAAATGAGTGAAACTTACCTCTCTCTCAAAAAAAAATAATGAAAAAAAAGAAAATGTAATCACTTATATAACTAAAATTTCAATAAAATTAAAATATCTACTAATAAAACTATTTGAAACTCAATAATAAATAACAAAATCAAACAATAAAACCTAAATAGATTATATAATTTTCAAACTTAAACCATCTTAGCTGCTATCTTAGCTGGAGTGGGACGAGCTAGCTGAAAGCTCTACTATCTCAGCTGGCTCAGTCGACTAGGGCTGGCAAATGAGCGAGCCGGCTCGCGTTTGACTCGATATTTGATATATATATATATATATATATATATATATATAAGCTCGAAAAGCTCGAAAAGCTCGAATTATATATATATATATATATAGTATATATATATATATATATAATATATAGATATATATATATATATATATATATATATATATATATATATAGTAGAGCTACTATGCTATTGAAGTATACAGGGTCTGGTGGTTTTCGATTTTTTAATTTTTAGATCACTAATCATTTCTTTATAAATTATACTATTATTATTCTTATAGAACACTCAATCCTAGAATATATTTAATCCTAGGAGGGACGCAATCATCCCAACCATACAATTCTTTAATCAAATGGTCAAAACTTCGAAAGCATCAAATCCTTCTATTTGATAGCATAGTAGTTCCACACTATATTAATATATTTATATATATATATATATATTATATATATATATATATATATATATATATATATATATATGTAGGCTAATGCTACTATCCTTATAATAGGATAGGAGCACTTGTGCTATCAAGTTGTTCTTAATGATCGAGATTCCGAATCGATGATCAGAGCGTTGAAGTTAATCTAGAGTATTTAAAATATCTAGAAACTAAATTTTATATAATTTTGATAATGGTTTACATGATGATCAAAGTGTCGTAAAATCGATAATTTTGAGGCCTATATGAGCGTTTGCTTGTTTAACGGTGTTAGAGCAATCCAAATTGCTTTGAATTTTGATAGAAAATTCTTTATACATTTAGATAATGTTTGATAACTCTGATTACGAACTGAGAAAGTCTAACCTCTATTTTAGAAGGTTATTCATTTATGACCGTTCATTTTGCAACTCTTAGATAATTGATAATGATTTTTAAATATTACAAAATTTGGTTTCTAAATATTTTTTATTGTGTAGATCAATTTCAACGGTGCCGTTATCAATTTGAAGTTTTGATCAATATAAATCGACTTGATAGGACAAGGTCCCAATTCCTATTAATAGGATAGTAGCGGACTCTCTCTCTCTCTCTCTCTCTCTCTTCTCTCTCTCTCTCTCTCTCTCTCTCTCATATATATATATATATATATTATATATAATTATTTAGCTACTACTTCAATAGCTTCACCAAGCCTTGATCCTATTGAGTTTTCGGCGCGTTGGATGAAAGGATGTACGGTTATGAATGATAGTGGTCCCGGTTAATGATAGTGGTCCCTAGAGTTGAGAGCGTGTATATAAATATATATATTAATATGATTTAGTTAAAAATTTGGCAATATTGTTGGCCCATAAAAACAAACCAATAGCAAATAAAAGAGCAAAATTTTACTAAATTTATACATCTTTCTTTCTTTCTTTCTTTCACAGAGCTCTAAATTTTAATATGATTTCTCTCTTTCTCTTTTTCTGTCTCTCACCTATTGGCCAGCGGAAGCCCTCCAAGTTACCAAGTAAGCATATGCCTGGCATTGCCTATCTTGCTATTAATTGTATGCTTGAGGAACAATAATACAGAATATTTTTAAAGTAAAAAATTATTATTCATATAAAATTTTAATTTTAGTTATATATGATTGGATAGTTTAATCCAATATTTATCTATATAATTTATTTATTTTTGACTGCATAAATAAAAATGAATAATATAGAGATTGAAGGCAGAAGAAAAGACATGTGAGGCTGAAAAGATTAGATATTCAACTCACAAATTTTTTTTTTTCATATTATAATACTATATTTTATATAATTATTTTATACTTTGAACTATTAGACATATTTTTGTATCAAATTATAGATAATGTTCTATACAAATTAAACTATTGATCGTATGATGCTGAGAATTTCAAGCGGCTCGTTTAGGGCTTGAGCTCGGCTCAAATTAATTTCAATCCAAGCTTGAGCTTAAATTTAGGCTCGAAATTAATTTCAAGCCGAATTTGAGCCGAGGTAAGCTCGCTCGAGCTCGGCTCGTTTCCACCCCTACAGTCGACCGGGCTTCACCTGCGGTCGACCATCTAACTGATCTGGAGCTGAATCCAGATTGGTTATCGACCCGATCGGTGTTCAATAGTGTCCATCGCAGTGGGACTATTCGAATGTCACATACTTCCCTTGTCTACCAAATGTAACAATCGGCAGAAAATGCTTAACTCCAGCTATTATTACTAAGATGTTCATCGTTTATAAAGTCATCACACTCTTCCATATTATCCGATGTGAGATTATTGGAATGTCATAAATACTCGACCTGATCCGACCAAATTTTAAAATTGTCAAATATGGATTGAAATTTTACTATCCGACTTGAATGTGAATTTGGTAATTTGGATCTTGCGTTAGAATTTTTTTTTTAGAAAAAATTTCAGATTGGGAATCGGGCTCACTATTCTTCTTCGGATTCGGATACTCTGAAGCGGAAAATGGTTTTAGTGTATTTCCAATATGCAACACTCCCATTGAGTTCCTGTTCAACATTGTCTTTCTTATTTTTTATTGAATTGTTTACATTTTTCTCATTTTTTGTATGTATTCCTTGACTATCCTCGTTTGCATCCGTATCCATTTAGTATCCAACCCATATTCCAATCCGTTTGTGTTGGATATGGATTTGAATTTAATTATTCGACAAATATCCAAATTTGTATGTGGATTCGATATAAAAATATGGATATTGAATATAGATTTAGCACTATCCACTTCATACCCTATTTGCTTTCATCACTATTAAGGTGCGCAATAGGGATGTCAACAGGACGGATAGTCTTTTTAAAAGCCGAATCCAAATCCGAATTTGAAACCAACAAATTTTAAAAATTTATATCGAAATCCGAACTCGATAAAAAATCTGAAACTCGAATCCGAACCCAAAACCCCAATCCGAAATAATTATTTCTTTTTACCATTGCTGCGAGCCGAATTCTCCAATCGACGACCCAGTCAAAGATCCTCCTTTAAGAAACATGCGAGGAGATGAAACGATGCGAATGATGACCCTCGAAGTTTGCGCCCCACCATGGATCAAGTGATTCGGTTGATGAGGAATCGGATCAACCGGGATCGGTTCAACACAAACAATATGGTTCGGCTGGATTAGCCGAGTGTACGGACTGTACAGAGATTTCTGGTTTGGCTGAAGAGCCGAAATGAGACTTATATTGCTAAAATTCGAAAAAATATTTACAAGATAGAACACAAGAAAATCTACTCTACCAACTACTCCTATAAAAGACAATAGATGCGGGCAAGTAAACTACTAAAAAGCAAGAGAAAATGCATGGAAATGAAATTGGTCTTCTTGTTCGCAGGAGAAAAAGACCCCTCTTTCAAGCATTATTTGTTTATTTATACTTCGTCTGTTGTTATTCAGTTATCTACATGATCGGCCACTTTTCTAATTTTGTGGGCCACTACAGGCCGATCCTAACCGCATGAAACCATTTGCGGTTTGCTTTGATTCGTCCTTTGTTCTCGGTACACCATATGTCATTTTTCCTTGTCTTTGAAGCTCCTGGCTATGTTGTGCACCGGTTCACCACATGGCATGATTTTCTTGGAAATTTCCCCCTCGGCAGCTCTCGAACAGGTGGTTCAGTAGCTGGCATAATTCCCTCTAAAGGCATGAATTTTGAAATCGTCATTTCGAATTGCCTTGTACTGTCTCTTTTCTTAGCTGTCCTTTCACTTTTGACGGCCACGATCTCCCACGTTCTTTTTATCTATTCTAAGTCATTAATTAGGTAATTTATTGCCGCCGACTTTTGACCATTAAAGCTATTTTTTCAGAATTCTATCCAATAACACTCCTCTTCCCTCTTTCTTGTCTTTCGTGTTTCATTGTTTTCTTCTTCCTTACCCTTTCTTTTTCATCCTCGCTGGAATTTTTCTTTCACTATTTCTTCTTCTTTCCATCTTCTTCTCTTTCTTTTCTCCAATTTAGCCAATGGCTCCGCTTCCTCCGCTTCCTTCATCTCCTTCCCTTGATTATACTCTCCTTCGCCAATTCGTCGAAATAGACCCTTCTCGATTTGTACTAGGACCATCATTCGTAGATGATCCTATTCTCGAAGATTTTCCTTTTTTCGACTGAGGGCTTCCCCTGATGGCTGATACCATCCATTTGTCTTCTTGATATGTTTTGACGACTTCAAAATCGTCTGGGAAGAGCCTTCAAACTTGGCCGAGTGCTTCGAACGCCTATCTCGCCTGGTTAGATCGTGTCGAGGCATCCTATGCCGATTTCTGGCGCTAGGTCGGGATTTATAAAGCCATTCAACTATCCAGAACACCTGCTATAGCCGACAACCTTCTTTTGGATGCGGCTTTCTGTTTCTAACACCTTTTTTTTCATAGAGGAACCTTTTACTCCTACTCTCCTTGATGTGGCGGCGATCGTTGGTCTATGCCCTCACGATATTACTCTTTCGATGGCCTATAACCTTGATGGCGTAAGTGATTTTGAGGCCTATCTGATCTGAAAGCCGATCTGGCTTATACCAAGGTTTACAGGCCAGTTTCCTGCTCCGATTACAAGGAAAGAACATACAGCCTTCATTCTTTACTGGTTAGTCACAATCTCTTTTATACTCGCTCATAGAAGATCAATCAAGATTTCGTTCCGATCGCCGTTGCCTTGGCCAACGGCGAGAAATTGGCATTTCATTTGTTTATAGAGAGATTTTTGAATCCATCAAACCATTACCATCGGGTGGTGTGGTTATTAGCTCTGGGTGCGGTGTCTTGTGGTTTCGCAAATGTGTTTGCAGATCTGTTTTTCTTATTTGTGCCGAACTCTTTAGGATTTGGATTCGGCTCCCAATTTTGATTCTTATGGCCTGGCTCTCGGCTGTCCCGAGCCTTTGACCCCAGGTCAACCACTTAATTTTTCCCACTATTTTAGAGTGTTTTATTAAAGAAGCCATCATCTCCACATTAACTTGTCTCTATTTGGGGAACGCATCACTGGTCCATCCTAGCTTCTCACTCGATTCGAAGCCATTCAAGATCAGCTAGCCTCCTCTCGCGCTACTGAGTATGCCGACTTGTGGTTCTCTATTTTTGCTGCTAGAGATTTGCATGTCGGCTTGAAGAATCGTTCCAAATTGATGCCAAGTACAGAGGTGTATTCCCCTCACTATGTAGCGCGTCAGTTTGGATTCTTCTAGACCTATCTAGCCCCAGCCAAATTTTTTACAGCTAATACTGCCTATGGCCGTCCTTCTAAAAGTGCATCCGAGGTCGATCATATTTCAACTATGAGAAATCGTCTTCGATAGTTTTTCAAACTTGTGGGCTTCCGGCCAAACCACGCAGGGGTGTTGGACTTTGGCTTCACCAAAGCCTGGGAAGCCTTTTGTCAACAACATTTTCTTGCCCTTATTATCCATGTCTTTAAGCAAAATCCTTCATACAGAGGGCATGTTGTCTTTCAAATGATACGATTTTTTTCTCATCTCCTTCTTTCCTTAATTCATTTTACCTTGATTTTGTTATTCAGGTAAGGATCCTTTACCCATTCCCTCAAAAGATGTGTCAGGAGAAAATTCAGATAAAGACCCTGAGGATTCGTCTCATCAGCCAACGGTAAATCTCATCTCTTGGTGTATTTTCTTTTTTGGAGAGATTTTTTCGGCTAATATGTCTTTTTCAGCAGACCCCTACTCCTGTCTCATCGGCCCTACGTCCCAACAAGCGGCCGATAGAGTCCGATCAGTCACCTCAACCGCCGCAATAGACGAGGCGTAAACCATTGCCATCAAGATCCGTCTTATTCCTCCTCCTATGCCAACAGAAAAGTCTCCGGCGAAAATTCCACCGACCGATACTCCAGCTGAGGGGTTGAACCCTGTTCAATCGACCCCTGTGGACTCAATCTGTGCCGAGGTAACCGCTCAGCCTATTCTGATTGAATCTTCTTCTTCTCACTCTTCAGCCGGATCACCCCCGTTGTCCTCTTCAATCAAACAGCTCTCGTCAAGAAAAACTTCTCGTACTCGCTTCACTTCACCTTAGAGCGAGTAATGTCTAATATAGGGCGGCAAGCTCGCCAAGAAGTTCGCTTCAATAAAAAGCAAGAAGCAGAGAGAAAGTGGGTAGAGGTAGAGAAAAGAGTCAAAGGGGAACGGAAAAAAAAAGTCAAAGAGAAGAAAAAGAAGAGTAGCCAAGCAGAGGGAAGAGGAAAAAGATCTTAGGAAGAAAAAGGAGGAAGAAAAAGAGAGGAAAAAAAAGAAGGAATGAAACAAGAAAGAAAAATAAAGGGTTGAAGCAGAAAGAGAAAAGGAAAAAAAAGAGCAAGGAAGGGAGAATACTAGAGCAATAGGAGAGGTGAACATAGACTTTCCTGCTGATATTCCAACCGAAGTTTTTGCATCAGCTTCTTTGCCGATATCTGAACCGGCAGATCCATTGGCCATTTCTCTTCAAGATTTGGCCACTTCAAGCTCGAAATCAAATGAACAAGAAGATCTCTTTACCACCACTTCGGCTGAAACTCAGCAGAAATTGGATGAATATTTAAGACTGTATATCAGTGGTCTTTCTAGTTTGGCTCGAAATATAAAATAATTTGATCAGCTTGGGGCACTCCTTCTTGATCTCATAGACCACCCGGATCTTTCTCCCACAAGTAAATGTTTCGCCGAGACTTTATCTTCTCATTTTTCTTCTTTCTTGACTCAGCAACAAACTATTTCTGTCGAGTGCTTGGCTTTGGATCATTATTTCATCCGGGTCAGTCATTTCAAAATGAAAATCCCAGAAGTGACAACTCTCATTACCGACCTGAACCAGCAAGACACCTCCATGGAGAACCAAGAATCGGCTCTTCGGCAGCGTATCATCAAGCTAAAAGAAGAACTTGCTGCAGTCGAATCAACTTAGGCCCAGAAATCAGAGCGGCGTGTCCTTGTACAAACTCAACTAAAGGCCAAGAAAGATAAAGGGGCAATGCTACACGACCAACTATCTCAGCTTTACAAAATTCACCCTATAATGAAGCGAAGAAAGTGAGCAGCCGACCTGCCCCAATCTACTTTGGAAGCCGAGTGGAATCAACTTAAGACTTATTATCTTGATCTCCTCTCTGTTTCCTATTTCTTAACTCGACTGTAATATATATATCAAGTTTTTGTTTGTATTTGACTCTAACTCTTCATTCCTTTTCCCATATGGATGGGTAGTATTTCCTTAAATACTTTCCATTGATTGGTTAGTCGTTTTCTCACCTACCTAAAGTTTTTAAGAAGTATGTATTACCTCTTGCAACTCTATAAATTTGAAATGATCCTTCCAATTTGGGGACCATTTCCCATACACTCGGTCTTTTCGACCGATTGGAAGTATTAACCTTAAAATCAAATCTCCAACAGAGAAAGATTTGGCCTTGACTCTTTTATTGTATGCATTGCTCATTCGGTTCTGATAGGCTCATAGATCGTCAAGTGCTACCAATCGAGTTTCATCTATTTCTTCTAATCTCTCATTCATTAAAGTTTTGCATTCGTTTGCCGTTAGTTCCTTCTATTTTTCGACTTGCAAAGAAGGAATCATTATCTCGGTAGGAACTACAACCTCACAGCCATATACTAATTGAAATGGTGTCACTCTTGTTGCTGTTTTTACTGTCCTCCAGCATTGCCCATAACACTTCAGAAAGTTTTCCATTCCAATTTCTCGGGTGTTTTTCAATATGTCGTTTCATGAGATTTATAATAATCTTATTCACCGCTTCGACTTGTCCATTGGCTTGATCGTAATAGGGTGATGAATGAAGCAACTTGATTTTTCTTGACTCTATGAACCGAAAGAACTGTTCCCCCGTGAACATTGTCCCTTAATCGATTGTAATCGTCTCGGTAATCCCAAAATGATGAATTATAGTGTCCTCTACAAAATGTATGATATCCTTTTAAGTGACCAATCTAGGAGGTTTTGCCTCTACCTACTTGGTAAAATAGTCTACGGCCATTATTAAAAACTTATGCCTAGCCAAGGAGTTCGACTGAATTTTTCCAATTAAATCCATGGCCCATCCTCGAAAAGGCCAAGGTTTAATAATCGCATGCATTTCAAAAGAAGGGACCCTTTGCACTGAGCGCTATGAAATTGACACTCTCGACATCCTCTGGTATACTTTACGCAATCTTCATGTATATATAGTTGGCCAGTAGCACCCTAAGTGCCAAACCGTTCGTCTTAATCTTTTTCTGGCTAAGTGTGCTCCGCACAAGCCTTCGTGGGCTTCACCCATAACTAGCAAGGCTTCCTCAGGCCCTAAACATTTCAATAGTACTTCCTCGGTTGTCCTCTTATAGAGTTGCGCATTTAACAAGCAATAGCCGAGTGCTCTCTTCTGAATATAATTTTCGACTCGTTTATTAGGGTCATTTAGAAACTCAATTAAAGACTTTCTCCAATCTTCCTGTGTTTCGATCGGAGCAATCATCGGCTCACATATATGAATCGATGGTAGCAACCTCCTTTCTATTTCTACTTGATTTTCTTTTGACTCTCTGTATTCTGAAGCCGGCTGAGCTAAATCATTAGCTTGCTTATTTTCTTCCCTTGATAGTTGCACGAACTTTACTTCACCGAAACTACAAAGTAACTCTATTATTTTCTTCAAATAATTCTATAGATTTCAATTTTCATATCGGTATTCCTATTTTCCTATTTGATCACTAATTGTGAATCACTAATGGCTTTGAGTGAACGTGCTTCTAATTCCTATAAAATTTTAAGGCCGATTATTAAGTCCTCATATTCGGCTTGATTGTTAGAACAATTGAAATCCAATTCGAAAGCAAACTAGTAAGTGTAGCCTTCAGGAGACTGTATAACTATTCCAGCCTCTACTAATTCGGCTGTTTTTGATCCATCAAATAAAGTATCCAAGGTTGACAACCGACCAAGCTTTGTATTATTTCTTCAACCTCGACACATGGATAATCAACCAAGAAATCAACTATTGCTTGTCCTTTGACTGCTTTTGCCGGGACATAATTAAGAAAAATTCAGACAACGCTATCATCTATCGTCCGATCCATCCTTTTAATATAGGTTTGGATAACATATACTTCACCTGATCAGTCTTGCAGATAAATAATACTTCTACTGGTAGAATATAATATCTCAGCTTAGTGTATGCATAATATAATGCTAGGCATATCTTTTCTATTGTCGAATAATGTTTTTCAGCATCAAGCAAGTCCCAGCTAAGATAATAAATAGCTTGTTTTTCTCTTTCATTATTTTTCTGAGCTAATAGACATCCTAAATTCTCTTCTGCAGCCGATATATATATAACTTCATTGGCTGACCTTGCCGAGGAGGCATAAGGACCGAAGGATTTGCTAAATATTTTTTTATATTTTCTAATGCTTCTTATTGTTACTCTGTCCAAACGAACCCATTCTGATTCTTCAGCCAAAGCAATAGAGTGAATACTCCTATTCTACTGGCTAGGTTTGATATAAAACGCCACAAATAATTAATTTTTCCTAGTAGACTTTGTAGCTATTTTTTATTTTTTGACGGCAATAACTCCATAAGAGCTTTTACCTTGTGTTTATCTATCTCAATTCCTTTTTTATGTATTAGAAATCCGAGGAAATTTTCTGCTGATACTCTGAAAGCACACTTCAAGGGATTAATTTTTAGATTATATTTCTTCATTCATTCAAAAGTAAGTTCTAAATCCGTCTAATGATCAACTTGCAATTTGGATTTTACAATGATATCATCGATGTAAACTTCCAACATTTTTCCGATCAAATTATGAAAAATAAAATTCATCACCCTTTGATAAGTACCTCTAGCATTCTTTAAACCAAACGGCATTACTACCCATTCGAAGGTTCCAATAGACCCTGGGCATCTAAAAGTTGTTTTAGCTATATCCTCCTCGGCAATGAAAATTTGATTATAACCTGCATAACCATCCATAAAGAACAAGATTTCATTTTCGGCTGCCAAGTCTACTAGCATGTCAACTATGGGCATCAGATATTCATCTTTAGACGTAGCTAAATTTAAATTTCTAAAGTCAATGCAAATTCTAAGTTTGCCATTTTTTTCACACTGAAACTACATTAGAGATCCAATCAATATAACGGGCCGCTCTAATAAAAGCAGCCTTCAAAAGATTTTCTATTTTATTTTTAATTTGAAGTACAATACTCGGCTCAAATTTACGAGCCGGCTGTTTATAAGGCCTATACCCCTTTTTAATAGGAATCCTATGTTCTATAATTTCTCGACTCACTCCTGACATTTTCTCATATTTCCAAGCAAAGCAATCTTTATATTTCATCAACAACTTCATTAGCTTCTCCTGTTGTTGAGCCGAAAGCCTTGAGCTAATATACGTTGGCCATTTGTCTTCATCTGACTCTAAATTTTCTTGTGTTAATGGATCTTGAGTCTCTATCCTTTTCTTACTGGTTTTGATCGACTATTCTTCCCTGGATTCTCCCTTGATTTTATGGATTTTAGCACCATTTTTATCGGGCTCGGTTGTAATTTTTGTTTTCTGAGCCATACCATTCTTATTTGACCCGGCTGTAGTATTTGAGATTTCATAAAACATCTTTTCATTGGCCAATGCATGCGATTTACTGGGTGATCTTTCCTCGGCCAGCTTGGCCGATTGGATGCATGATATTTTATCGGCCAAATCGGCCGTTTTGATAAAATAGCCAACCGACCCTACCGCAATAACTACGGCAAAAGCATAAATAAGAACATATTAATATAGAAAACTACAAAAAACCAAACTACAAAAAACCTATAAGGCTCAGGTTGATTAAACAATTAATCTTGTTATTGTTCCACTCCAAATATTTATTCATCAAACTGTTTGAAATAGTGCAACAGCACAAACATCTAGACTACGTCCGCACACACATAAAAGCCACTGAATGGTTGCCTACATAGTAGGCCATCCAAATTCTGCGTCCTTTTTATTCCGATAATATAAATGCATCAATAGAGGATTTGCAATCTACCAACCAACAGACCAATGAACACCATATCATCGATTCACCTCGTAAGATAGAACTTAAAGTAATAGTCTGTCATACACAGTTGCCCACCTATTTTATCATACCACAGACTGTCAAATTCTTTTGGATCATCATTACCTTATTAAAAACCAGAAAAAAAAAAAAACAGAATGAACTAAACAGGAATTCTAAAACCGTTAAACCACATAGAAATATAATACAATAATCACAACCAAAAACATACGACCGATCCTCAGTAGAGTGGGAGGAGAAAACTATGCACAAAAGCTTTCCCCACGGTGCAGTGAGTAGTACATTAAATAAGGAAAAAAAAAAAGGAGAAATACAGCAGGGTGGTGTTACGATATATTTTATCTATATTAGGATGTTACGATATATTAGGATATTGTGTTTTATTGCCTTATATAGAATAGTATCATTGCCTTCTATAGAGCAGGATTATATAATATGTAATCCTAGTTATACTCTTACTATAGTAGTCATTGTTACTATAGTAAGACAATCTCTTGTACTATATATATTCATTAATACAACTCAAGAGGGTGTGCACTTTAGCCCTTCTTTCATGGTATCAAAGCGGGAACCCTAATGTGGGGATATCGATCCATAGCCACCATCCACCATTAATCTCACCTTTTTCTATAGGTGTCTTTTCTTTTGGTTTTCTATCTTCCCAATACTGCTACAGTACTGCTACAGTATCATCGCTACAGTACTGGCGCTACAGTAACAGCACTACAGTAACAGCGCTACAGTATTTCTGCTACAGTATTTTAAGCCTTTCTGTGATTTCTCTTTGCTCCTCTGGTGCCACTCGGACTGTCCTACTGTTGGTTTCTCGTATCACTCGGTTCTTTCCTTGGTGCGGTCGATCTTATTTGGTGATAAGTGGTTCCTCTCATGTGATAGAATTCAGGTTCTTTTTTAATTCACATCCGCTACATTCCGATTTATCTTTCTTTCTTATCTAGTGGTGGATCCTTATCTTAAGGTAGTAAACATGTCTTCTTCTACCTCAAATTTGCCAATTGTTAATATCAAAACTCTCATACCACTAGAACTCACCGATTCTACATATNGTGATGAACATGCTGCCACTGTTGCTGGTCCACCTGAACTCCGAGTCTATACCAGACGACACACCCTCCGACCTTCTGCTGCTACAGCTTTACCTTCTCCTGTTGAGTTGACGCCTTCCACATCGGACAGGCCACCTTCACCTCAGCCTGCAGAGCCTTCGTTACCAATCCGGACACACTCTATGCTTACTCGATCTATGGCTAAGACAAAAATAAAGCAAGACAGCCTAATCCATACAAGTAGGGGCCCAGCAGGAAAAGAAAACAGAAGGAAATAAAGCAAGACAAAACAGCAAAACACAAAATATGACAGGAGGAAGACATCTCCGATAATCTATCAATTCCCATAATACCCCGGCGGCGCCACAGGGTCTTCCTCAGAAACGCCCTCGCTATTATTTGCCCCGACCGTATCAGTCATAGGCTGTTTGATAAGGGCGAGACACGTCTTCATATTCTTCTTTATTTCCTTCCGTTCAGTAAATATTTCTCTTTCTCAGTGAGAAGGCCACTATAGTAACCTTTCAAGAGATTGTAATCGCCTCTCAAGCGTTTATATTTACTGCGGAGTAGGTAAAAATAGAAGTATGAATGAGTTCAATAAACTTAAGCAGGAATATACTCAAAATCAAGCTACATCTTATATAATTGAGAAGCATCTGCAGTGACTTGAGTACAACAATACAGACCTAAGACAAAAATTCACAGCTCTATAGTTTAAGAAGATGCAAGTTACACAAACTCATTGCAGCAATCTTTCGTTAATTTCCTTTAAAATCAACTATGATAAATACCACCTGTCCGCTCTTATATGTTCTTAGTAATCTTAAGGAATAAAAACCATTTAAAAAAAACACACACAAGTCAAAGCAAGCAGGGACCAAAAAGCTGCAGAATCCTAATGATATAAAATAATTTTTTTCCTTCAAGCATCTTTGTTTCAGTATTGCAGTTAATCTCATCAATTGAGATAGTATAATGGGTCATTGTGCAGCTTGTGTCGTGCAAGGTTGCTTAGTATGACTTAAATAAATGGAGCACTGTATCTAGTGTTACTTTGAATAATGCATACTTTTCAGAAGGTGTATGAATTTGTCTTTGTTTAATCTTCTTTCTGCATTGAGAAGTTTGAGCTGATAACCATTGTGTACAAATTGAATTTGTTTAGCAGTATAAATTGTTATGCTTTATGTTTCAAATTTTAGTAGTTTGACCAGGATTCTATTTCATTAATTACTGAACATTCTCGTGGAGCTATGTTCTTGTGTAGCCAATGTGGACTGATTCTCCTATCTATTAGACAAAAAGTTTTCTTAGTCCACAGCGAGCGAAACATTATTTAGTATATAGTAGAGCCATAAGTTATACAAGTAGGGCCCCTAGCAAAAAACCAAAAAGGAAAAGGGCAGAAGGAAACAACAAACTACAAACTACAGAAGCCGACAAAAGAAAGACGGCTCTAACATCTTGTCAATTCCCACTCCCATAATAACTTGGAGGCGCTGCAGGGTCCTCCTCAGAAACACCTTCACTGCTATATGGGCGGACCACAGCAGTCTTTGGACACTTGACCAGAGAAAGACACATCACCAAGTTCTCCTTGAATTCCCTCCAGTCTGAAAGAAGCTGCTCTTTCTCAGCGAGGAGGGAACTGTAGTAACCCTTTAAGAGGTTGTAGTCACATTTAAGGCGTTTATATTTGCCACGAAGCGAACTGTAGTCCGTAGAAATGCGCTCATATAGGTTCTCAAAAAACTTCTTCTTTTCTAGGTTACTATCCTTCACCTCAAAACCAAACTCATCACGTAATTTCGCAACAGCACGACAGGCAGCATCCTCCTCTGTCTCATCGACAGTAGAGCAAGACATGCCCCAGCAACGGATTGCCTCTGAAACAGTCTCTCCTTTAGGGACCTCAACTTCAACGTAGACGCTAAGCAACCCCTCATTTTCCATCGGAATTTCGCACACAGGCGCCGACACAGAGAATTGCTGGTAGACAATGCGCAGGAAATCTCGGAAACA
Organism: Ananas comosus; assembly: GCF_001540865.1. NCBI lineage: Eukaryota > Viridiplantae > Streptophyta > Magnoliopsida > Poales > Bromeliaceae > Ananas > Ananas comosus. Next base: position 2,350,754 of record NC_033631.1, on the reverse strand, counting down.
AATTTGAACAACTACGGCTGCCATGACTGCATCGCGAAAAAGCAAAGCAAGTAAAAAAGGGGAAAAAATTAAACACTTACAAAATCAAATACCAAACCGAATAAATAGGGGAAAAAATTGACAGAATACCTTAGGACAGCAACATGCCACCCTCAAAATCGCTTCATAACCATTAGCCACACACGTGCAAACCCGCAGAAAATTTTTATCAGAGCAAACACACCAGCATGCAGGAAAAAGGATATAAGAGTAAGTACAGGAGGGGGGAAAAAAAAGAGGGGGGAAGGAAATCATGAAGTAGCCGAACGTTTGTTTTTACCTATCGATTAGCTGCAACGCTCAGAAAACCGACAAGCAAAAGCACCACAGGGCAAGAACAACATAGCAAAAGCATTCAAAAACAGGGGAAATTAGCCATGTGCACACAAAAGGAACATTAGTCTCTTTAGTATTTATAATAACTAGCAAAGGCAAAAGCCGCAGAGAGAGGAAAAGCAAGCAGAGCACAGTGAGAGAGGAAAAATCAGGGAGAGAGAGTACAGAGGGCCGAAGATGAGCAGGCGCATGAAAGCCCCACAGGAAAGCATACATAGGAGAGAGAGAGAGAGAGAGAGAGCGAGCGCCATGCCGTATGGAAGCTGGGCTGCGATCGTGGAGGTCAATATAATGGGAAAAAAGATGCTGCTGTATATACCCTGCATTAATGCTCATTAATGCCCCATGACCCTAAACCACAGGGAGAACCCACGCCGGACTGTACAACTAAGCATATGCAATGGAGGAAAAGACCTAGCCCACACCGCTGACGGCACAACGCCGCCCTCCCGCTTGTACGGAAAGCCGGACGGGATATCATACATGGGCGAGAGAAGGAGAGAGAGCGCCACACTATACGGGAAGGCCGCTGCGTTCCTGAGAGAGAAGGCGCTGCGTTCCCGAGAGAGAAGGCGGACCATCGCAGCGAAGGCGGAGAGGAGTGAAAAGTAGCAGCACCTCCGCCAAACACGGGGCGGCCGTCTTTAGGGTTCCGGATTCATAAGCTTATATTGATATTTGTTGTGCATTATTGCAAACTGTTAACCATAATGGGTAGACCACAGGTGTGTGATTGAGTGAGGAGATGATGATTAGCTAGAAAATAGTAAAATAGTATGCACCGGCAATGTCAAGAAGGTCAGATATGCCGGCGTAAAGGCTTCCGACTCTATTTACTTCCTTTGGTATCCTTATTACGTCTATTTCCCGGATCTTCGGTCTGCAATGAGTAATGTCTCTTCTATTCCTCTCCGGCTTCAAACTCCACTAATCTCACTTTTCCTTCATACTGTAGCAGCTGCAGGTACTGAGATTCCAGATCATGTTACTAAGGAAATCCAGGCCTTTCCTTCGTACCGAAGCAGCCGAAAGGAGTGAGATTCTAGTGGACCTCTTTCAACCCCCACCGAAGAAATCTAAACCCCCAAAAGTACTTGCTCTTCAAGACCTAAATAATTCTCCGCCCCCATTATCCTGACTGATCTTAACTAGAAACTCTTTTCTTCTAATATTTTCTTTCCCAAGTTCGCGCAGAGTTTTATGAAACTATATTATTGGTAGTTTCTATCTTACCATCATCAGGTACCAGCTGTGTAGGTTTGAATGATAAGTTATGAGCCCATATAACCATAGTGGATGTCCCTCCATTAACATCAATTATAATTTGCATAAAAACAAGTCTTAGAGAAAAAAAAAAACATGGGAAGTACAATGACAAATTTTCCACAAACAAAAACTAGAAAGAGATGCATAATCTAATTAACAACAGAAAAGAGTAGAAGAACTTGTTCATACTCGGCATTGATGTGGACACTCAAACACTCTGCTGCTGATACACATGTACTTTGGGTATATGCATACTTTGTTTCCCCTTGGTTTCTCTTTTGTCGCTCATATGAAACAATTGCACTTGTTGCTATCTGAATAAGCCCATTGATAGTTTGGAATTCTATGCCGGTGGGTCCGCATATGAGAAGAGAGTAAAAATAGTTTGTACAACAGTGCATAAAAGAATAAAAGTTCCGGCAATTGCTGCTAAACCCAACCATGGGTTGCTGAAGTGGTTCTGCCATAGCCATGCCATCCACCTTTTCAGACGCATTTGGTAGTGTTCTTCTATTGACTGATGTACAGGTTTCAGGTAGTAGTAATAATTAAAACTGAAGACGATATCTTTGCTGAGCTTGGTTAGAAGAGTTGACACCCCTTTGTCACTACGCAATTGGTCTACGATGATTCCTCTCCGAGCAAGTAGTGTAACATCATCAGGCATGCTGAGAAGCTGGGTCATAAAAACAACATATGCAGTAACATCATTCCCGAATTGAGGACATGTCTGCTCAAATGCAATCAAGTTCCTGAAAAGAGAGCCTGTGCTGTCATCAATGATCAAACATGGAATTTCCATTACACCATTAATAAATCTTACATCCAACAGAGAATGGGGGTTATTCTTATCGAACTCTTTTCTCCTAAATTCTACTCCTGCTTCATGGTATTGGACTGCTCGGCGCCAGCAATGCTGGCTAGCTTTTAAGAAATCTGACTGCGGATTAAGTGATGAGTTTTGCACATTTTCATCCGATTGAAGACCGAGTTTCAAAAATTTGCAGCCCATTTGAAGAAAATAGTTGAAGTATCGGCGCCTGGCCTGATAATGATGGCCTTCCTCCATCTTTTTACTCGGTCTAAAGTACATATGACACAGGTGGAGAAGATGGTAAAAATCCTTAGGCCTCTCAGACTCTTGGATTGATCTTGGATAGAAATGTATGATACCTTCCAGAAATTTCACAATATTGTTAAGCAGAATTGAGGTGTCTTTACCTGCAACTAGTTCGTATACTCTCTTGACAACAAAAAAAGGGATTTGGTTCTCCAGCAGGAGCAGATCATGTGCGAGAAAATTAGTGTACCACGGTCCGACCTGATCAAAATCATCTTCATACACTGGTTTATCATGTTGCATGCTCTGTCGACTGGTACTGGGTTTGCTTTGCTCCGATGCAAGCACTAAATTCTCCGTCAGATGCCTACTTTGTGCAGTCTTGTTCTCTATCCTTGTTGCTTCATTCTTTGTGTTTTCCCAACTTGCTCTTTTTTGCCCTAGTCGAGATTCCTCAATATCTTCCTGAGGATTACCACTTGGCACATATTCTATGGGCATGGGCACTCCAATTCCATTTGTACCATAAAGGGATACAAGTATGAAGCATCCATCAAGGAGGAGCATCCGTAGAAACTTCTTGTTTTCCATTTTAATTTCCTCCAAGTAACAGCTTTTGGCTTGATTCTCCAGTTCCCACATTACCATAAGGTAATCCCGCAGTGTTTTTTCAGGATTCAACTTAAGAATATAATCAAGACAGTTCCACTTTTCCTTCTCCATGGCTTGTAAAGCTGGAGTTCCATGGTGATATGGACCAATGGACTGAACTATTGGCTCATAAGCAATCCTGTCTATCATGCGAATGTGTTGTGGGACTTTGTAGATTAGGCATAATTCTGTTTCCCCGTCAAGTCTCTCACCCAGAGACCAGTAATAATTTAATTCTCTTTTCATTGAAATCACCAACTCATCAATGTCTACAACATCAGCTCTATTACTTTCACCTTCCGTCATCCTTACAATCATACTAGAAAATGTTAGAACAGACCAACATCGTACAAGATATGAGAAGCGAAAAAAGAAAAAGAGTAACCATCTGTAAGTGATTAGAATAAATGATACCTATATGCACAGACAGATGTGCTATGAACTATTAGCGGACTTTGGTTCTTCAACTTTAAAAATATAACACTTCAAACTCATTATACCATTCCATAATAATCCTTCGAATCATCCTCCCTTATAGGAGGAATTATTGCTTGTGCATCCGCACATCTCTGCACCACCCTATCCTGTAGCCCCAAGGTTTCTGTCAATTGTTTTGATGATAACAAAATATTGAACTCAATCCTAACATTTTCATTTTAAGTGTCAAATATCTTTAGAAATGTGAGAGAATGATCAATTTGAATTGGAATCTCCATTATTGCTGAAAAGTCAACATGGTGACTGTTGATTCCTATGTTTGATGGAAGGCTTGCTAACCGGAAGGCATGGCATAGTGACTAAAACCCCCAATCTGTTATGTCCTGTAAGGACAGAGCCCACTGTTGCTCTGGTTCACCCTAGTGAAAGCCCCTCTTCGAAGACTTTCGGCTATCTTTAGAAATGCGAGAGAATGATCAATTTGAATTGGAATCTCCATTGTTGCTGAAAAGTCAACATGGTGATTGGTCAACAAAAGCAGAAAGTCAACCTTAGCAGAATTGCTCAAAGTGGCCTGAATTAGTCAAATCATGCTATTATAGGTCAAACTGTCAACAACAGTTGACTGACCTTCACCCATTGTCAACTGTGATGTATCCCGAGTGAGGTTCCTAGTTGACCGTAAAAATCCCAGAAGCCTTAGGACTCAAAAACTAGCCATTATATAGCCGTTGGAGGCCAACAATCGACCAAGAAGTGACCACAGTCGACCGCAATCTAGCAATTATGACAGATACTTTCTGAATTATGTTAAAACGATCAAGTAAGATTTTGGGTTATATCTATATTAGCAAGATTTTTAGCAGTGCTTCATTATAATATTCCTAAGATTCTTGAGCAATTCAAACAACTCTACTGTAGTTGCAGAAAGAGAGATCCGAGCCCGAGTGAATAGATCGCTTTACAAAACGTCACTCTTGAGTCTACAAAAAGAGGGGAGTGTAAAGGGTTGGCCTTGCCAGCTTGCCTGCGAAAAGGCCATTGAATAGTAGAATCTGGTGCCTCAAGAGAAGGATCGGCATGGACATAGGCATGTTCGCCTAACCACATAAATCTTGCATTTCTAATTACTCACTCTTTCGCTTATTCTTTTTTCTTTTTCTTTTTTGAGAGGGAGATAGGTAGCACGCTACCCGCTTCGTTTATTTCATTCAGAAATAAACTTAGCTGGAAATGTGAATCAACTAGAATTCGAACTTGGGACCTCGGGTACCAACCATCAAGCCCTTTGCCACTTGCTCTAGGGACGGCCGGTTTTTTGCTTATTCTTTATGTTTGCATTATGATTGTGCAATCAGATTTTTTTTTTTCTTTTCTTTTTGTCATACAAATCAACCCTCTAAGGCCTCCTATTGATCCACATATCCATCAACCCTTACCATGCTGAGTAGAAAATAGAAAAACCTTTAAACAGCAGACAAAGACATTAAATAAATTCCATCCCAGCATAACATCCTCTTTGAAAGATTTTGCAGGAAGCATAATCGCAATCCAACAAAAAATCAAATAACTGAAATAAGGTACTCATAAGTTCGAAATAGAAGCAACGAAAATAGAAATGTTAAATATAAAATTATATAAACACCGTTCTCTAACAGCTTAAGCTTTTAGAGTACAACGGTTGTTTCACATGATATCAAAGCAGGAGGTTACACTAAAATTAAGGACCTGTTTGGTTCTATGCAAAATGTAATAAGGTTACACTAATTAATTTCGATGGAGAAAATAGCTCCCACCTATTTGCTGGGCTGCAATTACGATTCAACAAAATATAACTAGGAAAAACTATCCATTTTTCTTGAGGCTTTAGGTAATAGAAAACGAAAATAAAAACCAAAGTACACTCGTGATGGGAAGCCAAAATCTAGATTTTGCTTTTTCTTTCTTCAAAAATTTTCTCTCCGATTCTACTCTTCATTGTTTTCATGAAACCAAACCTAAAAGAAAAAATAAAGTTCATCTTGATTGCACAATTGAGTAATTGGATCATTGTCATACCTAGCAGGTTAACGTATAGAATATTGTTGCAGAAATTAAACCAAAATAAGACCCATACCTAAATATTTTTAAGCAACTCCTAGCATGTAGACATAAAGGCCATTGCCCAAAACCTATACACAGTTATCTCGAATGATTCCAGTTAGCACTAGCTAAGTTAACTAAGCTACCAATGTGTGCCTCACATTTGGAAAGATATTTGAGGTGTTTTTAATTGGTTAGTTTCGGAAAGAATATTTCAAATTAGTGTATTCTAGGATATCTTCCTTATTCCAAGTACTTTCGTTTCTTCTTAATTCAAATAAACCAAAATTTCAGGGCTATAAAGCCTATAGGGTTGATCAAGGAACGAATGAAATAAGTCATCTTTACTATTATCTTCTTACTCTTTTTTCTCTCATTCTTTCTCTAGCCTTTCAATCTCTAGAAGGTCTAATCTTCTCGAAGTGATTGTCTGTCCCATTCGAAACGATAGAAGTGATCTTCGGTATTATTTGGTACATAGCTAATGCATGATCCAGATTTTTGCATATAAAGGTTCTTTGAATAAGATGGAGAGTAAATACAATAGAAAGACAACTAATGATGCTCGGTTTGTATAGTGCGAGGTAAAGACCATCACCAAAACCATCAACAGTCCTAAAAATGTGGTTGTTGGCATAGGTACAAAGCTCAACGCTTGTGAATCTGCATCAAGTGAAAATCTATCCATGTCAAATTCTGGTTGTTGGCATGAGTACCAGGCTCCACACTCACGAACCTACATCAAGTGAAATATGTCCATGACAAGTCTATAACAAAGGGTTCCTTTACTACCCATTCCTACATTGATGCTGATAAACTTTTGACAAGCCGCATCACAAAATGATACGAGAATATTGAGTATGCTTCGAAGAACTATCTAGGTAAATGACAGGCCTATCTGAAGAAATTCTTACAAATCAGATAAGACGGTCTACACCAAGAATTCAAGAGTAGCATACTGTTGTGTGCTTGTATCAACCATCTATAGATGCATCAAACCTTAGTATTGTGCGATTGGGAGAAAATAAACAACAAATAATTGTGTATAATCCTGTTTGTTACTCCAATCAATATCGGGGGTTAAAGAAGGGAAAGATGAACGGCACATTTGCTATTAATCACATAGAGCATTAGATTGTTAGAGTAGAGGGGAGTCAAATAAGTTTGATTGTTGAAGAGCAACAAAGCGAAGTTTTACTGGCCAAATGTAGCAATTAGAAGCATTTAGCCTTGTTTGCTTCACCTATTTTAGACTCTGGAATCAGAAAGAGATTTACTGATTTCGACAGTTGTTATTTGTTTTATAGGAAATGAATTACGATTCCTATTCCACTCTAAAATAGGAATGGCCCAATTCGGCTTTGAATTTTGAATTACGAAACTCAACAAATGAAACTTTACTCG
>NC_033631.1:2272823-2343461 GCF_001540865.1 Ananas comosus | reverse complement strand
CCGCGCACGTGCTCTGCCTTTATCACTCTCCTCTCTCTTAACCAAAAGTCTCTCTCAAAATTCTAGGGCCGTATCTGGTTCGCCCCCTTTTCACCCAGGAATCAGAACCAAAATGGACGATGCCATTTGTAGGTGATTGGTATGCGGGAATCCCATTCTGATTCTAATTTTCGGGTGGAATGAGAATCATCCATTCACCTTTTTTTCCAATCCGGCCTAGGAGGCCGAATTGGAAATTGAACCTCGCAGGAATGAATGTTTATTTTGAAAATATCTCAACTATATTTTATATTTTTAATTTGAAGCTAAATTTAATTTTTAATTTTTAATTTTAATATGCATTTAAATTAATTTGCAAAAATATTGCAAAATTTTAATTTGCAATATTTGATAAAATATTGCAAAATTTTAATTTGTAATATTTGATAAAATATTGCAAAATTTAAATTTTAATTTGCACTTAAATTAAAATTTAAATTCAATCAAGCATTTTGAATTCGACCTATGAATACCAAAATTTCAATTTCAATTTCAATTATATGTTAAAATTTTAAATTTTAAATTTTACTTAAATTTTAAATTAAATTTTATAGATTCAAATTGGAATTTAAATTATAATTTTAAGTTTGAATTTGAATCAAACCGAAAATTAGTTTTATATTTTGAATTGTCCACTCAATTTCAAATTTTAATTTTTTTAAAAAAATTTACATTTAAAATTTTGACTTATCATTTTAAAATTTTGATGCAAATTTTTAATATTTAATTTTCAGTTTGAATTTAAATTATAAATGTAGTTCTATGTTTCAAGTTTAAAATATTTTTCTATTTTATATTTTAATTTTAAATTTATTTTAGTTCAATAACCAAAAGTTTTTCTATCTCAACCAAACAATGAAAATAGGAATCAACTATTTTGATTCCGATTGTTATTCTAAACCAAACATATTGGAGGATTTTAACATTCCGTTTCTGATTCCAGTCCATTCTAATTCCCATTCCAATCCTAATTTATCTTTTGAACCTAACACGCCCTAGATGTCCATTCCGATTTCTATTTCAATAATGAACCAAATATTTTTAGATGATTCATCATTCTATTTCCCATTTGAATGCAATCCAATTCCATTTCCCATCCTATCCATTTCCCATCCTATTCCAATCATGAACCAAATTAAGAATTACCACATTTACAACAAAGAAATAACAACTTCCTGATACAAGAGCATTTGTAAAATTTATCAAGAGCAACACGTGTGACAGTGCAACCAATAGCTTCAACATTTTGGCAGCTTGATATTGATCTTTGTACATGAAGAAAACAATGACACTAGGAGCCGCATGGACTTTTCCTTATCAAACCTCAATTGAGGAAAATCCTTTTAAAGGCACTTCAGCAAGGTTTGCAATGATTCTGAATCTTGAGGAGAAGGTTGATTTTGTTCGGTGGTAGAATGATGCATTCTTCACATTCAAAAAGATAGTTGAGTTACTTTCAATTGATTATTTTAGTAAAGAACAAATAATATTAGTGTATACTAGGGTACTTTCTTTATCACCATTACTCAGGCAATATTTCTCATTTAGATCAACTCTAAATATTAGGCCCATAAGGCCTTTTGATATGTATACCTAGGGTTTAATCAAGTAATGAACTAAAATAACTTGTCATTTCTGTAATCTTCTTTACGCAACTTTCTCTCCCACTTTCTCTACTCTTTCTCTCTTAAAGGTTCAGTCCCCTTAAAGTGATTGTTTATCATTGTATCATCCAATATCCACGCCCATACATGTTCCTTACTCTACAAGGATTGAAGTGCCGCCCCGTGCCGTATGGTACGGGGCGGCACGTACGGTGCCCCCAAGAAGGGGGCATGATACAAGGGGGATCTCGGATCCCCCCTCCATGCCGCGGCACGCGGGGCTGTGCCGCATGAGACAGAGCAGCACGGCGATGCATGCCGCGGCACAGTGCCGTGCCAGCACTGTGTTCTTTTTTTTGCTTTTTTTTGCTTTTTGCTTTTTTTTTGTTTTGTTTTTTGGGGTACTCAAAACATTCCGGGTACCCCCGAGCCCTCCGCTTTCACCACAAATATCCATTTTTTCTTCACAAATTATTTTATCAAAATTTGTTGCACCGTGAAACTCTTGCCGAATTAGAGGAACAAAATCGAACTCAATAAACAAATTTTGAGGCACATCAAACATAAAATTTTATTTTTGCATTAGAAGATTGAAAATACTGATAAAATTAAAAGTTAATTAGTTAAATTAAATCAATTGATATTTAAATTTATTTAATTTATTTGTCATATAATTTATCACTTAATTTTTTTGATAGATCTACTCATTTTTGGAAAAAAATAATTAAAAATAATTGTTTCAAATAATTTTAAAAATTATTTTTTGTATTTTATAAAAGAAAGACTGTAATATGGTCAAAAGAAAGAAAGAAAAAAATCTTTGCATTTTTAAAATTCTAACCTGTCAAAATTTCTATTCTGCATCAGGTATAGTTGTATTTTACATACAAAAAACCTTACAAGTATGTTAATTGATGAGTATAGTAAGCTATACATAGCAAATATTTATAATTATTTAATTAAATTTTTCAAAATAACATTATAAGAGCTTATTAGGACCGAAAAAGCTGAAATAATCCGTGTCAAAGCGTGCCAGTAGGAGGTCATGCGTATCTATCGGCACGCAAGCACACCATGTGTCGGCGCGGAAGCGTGCCGGTGCCGTACCATGCCAGAAAGAAAGTGGCATGCCCCCGTGCCACGGCACTTTAAACCTTGTTACTCTAGCATGCAAAGGTTTTTAGAAGAAGGAGATTGAATTCCCAAGAAAGAAGACTGATTCTCAGTTTAGAAAGCTACAGACTGACATGAATACTATCAACACTATCCTCAGCAATCATAAGAATCTGATTATTGGAATAAGTACCAAACTTCGCTTACATGAGGAGCTCTAGAGTGATATACTGCTGTATTGACCATCTGCTATTATAGCTGCAGATTTCGTGCAATTGTGAGGAGAGCAACAGTTACCTCTTCGGTCAATAAAAGTCAAAGTGGCGAAGGCAATAAAGAATTTACTATTAATCAGATAAGGCACCAAACAGAGACGTAAGCAGCAAATGATTTCTATAGTTGAAGAGCAGCAAAAAGATGGCTTTTCAGGTCAGAAAGTGACAATCTAAACCTTTTACATTCAAGGAGAAATAATCACAGCCTTTTGAAACAGAGGAACAACCTATCAGAGATTTATAATAAAGAAATATGATATAAGTTCGTGGTAACACTATCAAGAACAGCACATGTGAAGGTAGGGTTGACCGATTTGACATTTTGAGAATTTGATATTTTGAGAATTTGATATTGATCTTTCTGCATGAGGCGGAAAGAAATGAGACCATGAGCATGCATGGACAATACCTTACCAATCCGTTTGATTGGGAAAAATCCTTTTAGAAGCTCCTTAGTCAGGATTGCAATTAATCTTAACCTTGAGAACAAGGTTTATTGGGAATGATGCATGCTTCGCATTAATAAATATAATTGGGATAATATCCTATTAGTGTTTACTAGGGCGCTGTCTTTACTTCTCGTACTGTAGTGCATTTTCCTTATGTTAAAATAAATAAAAAAATCAGCTCCATAAGGCCTATAAAAGTGCATTCTGAACTTCCAAATTTCAATCAAGAAGGAATGAAAAGAGCAGTCTTTTCTGCTATCTTCTTATTTCTCTCTCTCTCCTTTTCTCACTATCTGTCTCTCTGTAAAATATCAGATCCAATCAAAGTGATCGTTTATCCTTTATGAAATAGTAGAACCCAATCAGATCAACTTCAATAACTAAAGTTATATGGCATGACATTATTCCTTGACTCTAACTTAAAGTGTTTTCTGTGATTTAAATTATCTGTTTACACACTAGTAGAACCATCTTATATTCTGACATTGGCAATGTAATTAGAAACTGCAAACCAGTAAGAACTTGAAGGCCAACTTGGATGTCAGAATAACGTATACCTTGATAACTTGTGCACTATAGCCCTCTTTGGATGCATGAATATCATGTCAAAATATTTCCTTGATTAACTCAAGAAGCTCGTAAAATTTGGTAAACGAGGAACATGGTCAAATGTCTAGAAAGACATACCATTTTTAGCCTTCAAGTCATTCTTGCGAAGTAGGATAAATCATCTCGCAGGTGAAATACACTATCCTACCAAATCATGGATAAACTTCTAAGAAGAAAAAAATCGAACTCCTAGTTAGCAATCACATAAAAAAGAAATCCTAGGAGCGCATAAGTTATCGCTGAATAACTTGTTTCGACATCCAAATAGGGCCTATCAGCTTTTTCGGATGTTATTCAATGATAACTCGTGCACCATGAGAATTTTCTTTTGTGATTGTCATCTAAGAAAGAGTATGCGGGTAGTCCCTCAAAAGGTCTTGGCTGCCATGATTCGTTTGAATAAATAACTCAACCTACAAGATCAACCATACTTCTCGTGTGCTACATTTTTCTTGGGTAAATAAAAGATGTGTCGGACACAATGTTCATGCATCATTGTCACAAGCCCTTGTAAGGTGCTGATAGTCAATGAGCTATTCGAATAGTTCGTTTTACCTATGAGGTGATTTATCTTATTCTAAAAAAACAGAGTTGGAAAGTGAATATGATATGCTAATATAGACATCTACTCATACTTCTCCTCCATTGGTTTCTGCATAGTTGAGCAAACAAAGGCCCCGCTTGGATGCTTGAACATCTTGTTCAGCATACGTCTTTGATTTACTCAAAAAGCTTGCAGTATTTGGTACGTGAGGAGCGTGATCAAATGTCTAGCATGGCATACCATATTCGGCCTACAAAGTCATCTTCTTGGAAAAAGATAAATCACTTCATAGATAAAATATATTATCCTACGAAATCATGGATGTCAAGACGTTTCGAGAAGCAAAAAATCAGACTCGTAGCTTACAATTACAAAAGAAAAATCCTCACAAGCCTTGCTTGGATGTCATAATAAGACATCCGGTGACAACATACTCGATATGAAGATTTTCTTGCATGATAGAAATATAGGAGTTTGATTTTTACTCCTCGAAAAGTTCTGACATACATGATAGTATGTCATAGGTTTATCTTATTCCGAAAAAAAAACGACTCCAAAGCCGAATATGATATCATTTCTAAACATTTAATCACACTTCTTATTTTTTCAAATATTAAATATTTTTAAATAAATTAAAAAATATACTAAATAAAATATTCACGTGATCTAGATAAGAACGGTGAATAACTTATTTTGACGTCCAATCATGGTTTAAAGAAATGTGCCGAAACAAAAGTTTATTGAATGAAAAAGTTCGACAAAGAAAATAAAAAATCTTGGCAAATGAAAGGAGGGGATGAAGGCAAACCTGCAATGCGGCCGAGAACCTCGCACCTACAGCACCAAGAAGCGCATTTTCTTGAATCCCGCTAAGATTTCAAGAACCCATCGAATCCCTCCCTCAAGAATGGAAAGATTAATTCCTCAAAGTTCATGGATTCAGTAGATTGTAAGAGGAAGAGGAGTGGAAGAAGGAGAGAGTGCGATGGAAATAAAGGAAGGGGAGTTGAATTGGGCCGTTAATAACTCAGTAGCTTTTAGGGCAAAAATCGGTCGATCCTAACTAACTCTAAATAAATGAACAAAGGGCTAAATGGACCTCGGGATGCAAAATGGATCCAGGCCGGTAGAGCTTCCGGCCAGATTCGCTCGAATGGGGCACTAAGGTTTACTCCGGTATTGAGATTCACATTATTAGATTAAAATGGAGCCGTGATAAAAATATACGGGGATATATTTATGTATTTTTTGATAAAATTTTATAGAAAATATATCATAACCGACTCATTGCGATATACGAAACGTACGACCCACACGAAACCTAAATGAGAGTGACTGGTATTTTTATAAAGAAAACGCTTTGATCATTACAAAATTTATAAATTTTATAACTTAATGATTAGATTTTTTATTTTGAATATTATAAATTATATTTTTTTTTATAATTTATATTTTTCTACCGATTAAATACCGTCAAGTATGTTGACTTATAAAGTATTGTAAAATTTGTTTATAAGTATAGCTTCACTCATTTTTATATTTCAAAAAAGACAGGATGAAAAAGCGATAAAAAAAAATAATAATCCGCCCTTATTTGTCCAGCCAAGTCCTAATGTTATTCTATCCAAAATAAATAAATATATTTAAATTATCATACAACTTTAATTTTTTGTAGAATATTAGTGGCCTGTTAGCAAAAAGAAAATACTAGTTTTGAGATTTTGCAAAAGTGGACCATTTTTTCTATTTTTATATATTCAGTCCGACATTTTTTAAATGACCAAGATACCTCTATTCTCCCTGCTCTTTTTCTCTCCTGCTTCTTCTCACTCCACCACACCAACGTCACCGCCGTTATCCTTTTCTACCTCGCGCACGAGTGAAAGGACAATGACAAAAGTTGGCTTGCTTTATGGTCGTGGTTGTGGCCCTTGTCGACATTCTTCTGCAAGGTCGCTGTGGATAGACGAGAGTAGCGCCGCTTAAAGTATCGCCGGAGACGGAGATAGAGGTGGCGGAGGAGGAGAATAATGATCACTAGTCAAGGATGCTTCTGAAGTAGGTTCTAGAGTGTAGCTGCGGCAGCAAAGTGGCGATGATAGTGAAAGAGAAAAATCTAGTAGACGGTGCGATATTGCACTATTTAAAAAAAAAAAAAAATTGTTTCACTATTTGAACGTATGTTGCATTATCTAATACCTATACATTATTCCTCATAGAGTTTTCTAATACCTATACATTATTTCTTATGGAGTTTGCTACGTGACAATTCTTCTTTCACCTCCCTTCCCACTCCCCGATGCTTTTACTTTCCCACCCCATCTCTCCCGATGCTTCGTCTTCCCACCCGCCCGCTTTCTAATTAATGTATTCACATGATCCATTTTCATCTAAATAAATTACTTTTAAAAAAAGAGAGTAAAATAAGATCTCTTTATACTCATTTTTATCACATTTTTTTTTTCTTTTTGCTTTTTCTTGTGCACAAGAAAGGTTCAATTTTAGTTTGGCACGTGGCAGCTCCTCCTTCACCCCGCTTCCCACTCCCTGATGCTTCACTTTCCCACCCCATCTCTCCTGATGCTTCGTCTTCCGACCTGCTCGCTTTCTAATATATGTATTCACACAATCCATTTTCATCTAAACAAATCACTTTTTTTAAAAAAAGAGTAAAACAAGATCTCTTCGTACTCTTTTTTATCACTTTTTTTTTCTTTTTGCTTCTTTTTACTGCACAAAAAGGGTTCAATTTTTTGTATTTTTCTTAATCTTTTGTTTTTTTAAATTATGTGGAGATTGAAATTAGGGTTCCAAGGATCGTAACGGCGCGGTGAAGTGCGATGGATTTGGAGTCAATGAGGGGGAAGAAGTGGTGGTGTAGGGGGATCCGTACGGCATCGACGTGGCCATGATCAAGGAGAAGCTCGACGCCAACAATGGCGGTGGAGGCGACGTGGAGAACTGGAATTGCCTCTCCGATCTCGACGGGCCGATCAAGATGCGTAGGGAGTAATAACTCTATTACCGCTTCTTTCATTATTATTATGTATAATTTATTTGCTGTTGTAAGTTTTGCTACATTTGTACATATCTGTATTATATTTTCTATTTGTATCTATTGATGTCTCATAACAAGTGAAAAAATTGTAAAATTTTAACTTTGTCAATCTTTTATCTTCTATAGCATTAGCCTACCGCAATGCACGAATAACTTCACTAGTTTAGCAAGAAAGTAATACTATTTGATACATATATTAAACTGTAAATTAGTATAATTTTCTTACTAAATAGTGCAACATATGTTTGAATAGTGCAACTTTGTAATAAATAGTGCAACATTGCATCGCATCGCCAGATATTTTTTCCTTTCACTATCACCACCACCTCGTCGCTGTTGACTATGCCCGCTGCAAACATGCTTCGGAAGCATTCTTGATCAAGAATCAGCCTCCTTCTCTGCCAATTTCGTCTCCGTCTCTGGCGAAGCATCGAGCAACCACGACAATGAGCAGGTCAAGTTCATCGTATTCCTCTCACTCGTAAGTTGTTCACGATGTGGACACGACAGAGAAGTTAGTGCGAAGGCAGCGAAGATAGGATAAGCGCTCAAGTCTACCATCGACGGTAGAAACATAGCACGCAAGGTGTAGGCGAAGAAGGAGAGATACCCGTGCATTTACGGCACAGGGGTATTTTGGTGAATTTTCAAAATTTTTGATCCAAATCTGAAAAATTGAAAAAAATGATACACTTTTACAAAAATGCAAAATTAGAAGATTTTTTTTCCCAAAAAGACCAATATTATTTGAGTTTTAAGTGTTTCTTCTTTTTAAAATAAATATAATTTATAAAATTTTAAGTGTATTTAATTTAAATTTGAGTTAAAAAACAAAGAAATTAGTAGACGGGGAGGATTCGAGTCATTGGTAGGAGGCAGATTTTTTAGATTGGATAGACTAAGGACATGGATTTCATCCTGTCATAGAGGCAGGACCGAAAACAAGACGGATTTGGTGTTAGTGGGGCAGGAAATGCGGCAGGTTTCCCATTCCGAGATCTGCCCCCTTTCCACTTATTGGAGGTTAGGGTTTTGAGAATAGATGGTGTTTTGGGTGCTTGAAGTATTACACCAAGAGTCGTCAAGTTTGGAACGCTCAACAGTGTTACCTCCAGCTTAGGGAAACCCAGGGTTAATAAATAAGCTATTGGGCTCCAGTTAATATGGGCCTCAATAACTTTCACCTATTGGGCTTGTATGTGAACATATTATTTGGATTATATATATAACAATATATCCAACATGAACATATTATTTGGATTATATATAACAATATATCCAATAACAATATATCCAACAATCTCCTCCTATGTTTTCCATACAGCACAATCCAATACGGTGGTCAGTGTAATGTTCAAACAAGTATGAATCATCCACATTCAGTCCAAGACAATCAACTCGGATTAAAACTCAATCATGAATTGCCATCCAAAGGAGTGAATCAATCTTATCATGAATCTGTTCTGAGATCAGCATACTCAAAATAATTCTCAAAATCAGTTCACAACCAACATATGCATAAAAGTTAGATATATATGTAGGCCAATCAAATAATCCAAAACCTTACAAATGCAAGAAAAAGGCATAATAATATTCACAAATTAGAAATAGCAAAAAGCAAGTCTTAAGTAAATGGATTCCATCAAAACGGGCAATAGTAGGTGAACTGTCAAGTCCCCGTACACTCTAAATGATATATATATATTCATTCATCAAATAGATCATCCTGATCAGGATCCCACTTATTAGGCTCTCCTCCATCCCTGCCATCCTCTGTAGAGTATCAAATATAAATTTCATATTATCATGAATTTAATCATTTGAATAATCTACTAAACGTGTCTAGTTATACTAAAAGAACTTAGCATCATAACATCAGGCAGAGAAGAACATATATTAATGTCATAAAGCATCATAATATCATGTTCATAAACATCAAGCCAGTTTCATAAATTATAAACAAAGCCTAAATAGTTTGATTTACAAATAGCCATCAACTTAAGTTTATTTGTAAGAGAATAATCATTGTCTAGTTTCAAAGAACACGACCAATACCAACAGGCTTCTTATGCAGATAGCTATTTCTATGTTTCAATTTGGAATGTCACAGTTACAGATTCTTTAAAGTCAAATAATCTAGCATCAAGTTTGGAATGAGATCATTTAACCAAGAAAAGAATAGTCCAACCTAGTTGCATTGTATCATCAAGTTTGGAATGACACAAGCTTTCCAGGTAGAACTTTGAACTATATTAAAGTCATCTTTATCAAGTTTGGAATAAGACAACTCACCCTTTTCAAATTAGTTTGCAACCATGAACATCGATGAAACATATAAATTGTGCTTGACCACCAAAGGAAGATTCGATAATTCAAAACATACAGTTAGAAGGTAAGTAAATGGTAATTAAGACTAATCTACATAGTCTTTAAACCCATTTCCCCCACCGTTTTGAATAATCGATCTTTAGGCATACCTTTTGTGAGAGTATCGGCCATGTTATCCTTCGATCTCACATCGATCAAGGTGATAACCCCTTGTTCTCTCAGATAATTCAACAACGCATGTCTCAGTCTCACATGTCTTCTCTTTGAATTAAAGAAAGTATTTTTGACAACTTGGACAGCTGCTTGATTATCACAGAACAGGCTTAAAGAATTAATCTGTAGCCGAGTCAAAGGAATATCCAAAATCAAATTCTTTATCCATTTCGCCTCTTCGCCAGCGGAAGCTAAAGCAAAAAGTTCTGATTCCATAGACGACAAAGCAATACAAGTCTGTCTTTTCGATTTCCAAGTAATAACAGCTCCACCTAAAGTGAATACATATCCACTTGTGGACTTACTATTTCCAATTTCTGAGCACCATGAGGCATCAAAATATCCATCCACAATTGGAGGATAACCAGAATAACATAGAACATAATCTTTCGTACCTTTAAGGTATCTCATCAGCCTATTAAGGGCATCCCAATACTCTTTACTAGGGTTACTAGTGAAACGACTCAGCATGCCAACTATAAAGGCGATGTCGGGTCTAGTGCAACTCATAGCATACATGAGACTACCGATCAGTTTCGAGTACTTTAATTAATCCACACTGGTCCCTTCATTAGGACTCAATCTTTTATTATAATCACATGGTGTCTCACTCGGTTTACAATCACTATATCCCCAGGTAGAAAGTAGCTGCTCAATATAATAAGTCTGGCTAAGGGAGATGACTTGCCTTTCAATACTTACTTTCATACTAAGAATGGTATTAGCAATACCAAGATCTTTCATGTCAAATTCTTTAGCTAAAGTAGCTTTCGCGTCACTCACTACAGAATGATCGGAGCTAAAAATTAACATGTCATCAACATATAAGCAAATGATGATTATTTTATTTGACATAGAACGATGGTAAAGGCATATATCTGAATAGCTAGACTGAAAGCCATAACTCTTTACCACTTTGTCAAATTTAAGATGCCACATCTTAGGTGCTTGTTAAGACCATATAAAGATTTATTTAATTTACAAACTTTGTCCTCAAGACTTTTCATGACATACCCTTCCGGTTGTTCCATATAGATTTCTTCATTTAACTCTCTATGTAGAAAAGCTGTTTTTACATCCATTTGATGCACTATAAAGTGTTCAATAGATGCCAAAGCAAGAAGAATTCTTATAGTTGATAGATGGCACATAGCTGAATAGACATCAAAATAGTCTATTCCACTCTGCTGTTTATAACCTTTAGCTACTAAAAGTGCTTTGTATCTGGCTATTGATCCATCACTATTCAGTTTCTTTTTCAATACCCACTTACAGCCTATAGCCTTAGCCCCTTTTGGCAAATTGACTAGCTGCTAAGTGTGGTTCTGCAACAGAGAGCTCATTTCATCATCTATGGCTTTTGCCCACAGTAGGGATTCCCTAGATCTCATTGCTTCTTGATAAGAAAATGGATCATCCTTTAGATGATAAGTAACAAAGTTCTTACCAAAACTTTTGGGAACTCTCTCTCTTGTAGATACTCTAACTGGAACTGATTCAACAGCCAGCTGTGTGGGATTAGTGTCAGAAGGGCCTACTTCAGATTCTACAGGAGATTCCGAAATTATATCTATAGATCCAGAAACATTCAAGCCATGATCTCTGAGAAACTTATTCTCGAAGAATTCTTCATCTCTAGATTCTATCACTGTACATGTTAGTAGATAGATCTAAAAACCTATCTGCAGCACTATCTTCTGCACTACCTAGATATATACAGGTAATGGTTCTAGGTCCCACCTTAGGTCTCTTTGGATCTTGTATTCTTACATAAGCAACACAGCCCCAGGTCTTAAGAATATCATATCTACAAGGACGCTTATGCCATATCTCATAAGGTGTCATAGACAGCTTAGAGTGTGGCAACCTGTTCAGGATGTGATTAGCAGTTAGAACTGCTTCTCCTTAATAGGAAGAAGGCAAGCCAGCTGTAAGTAACATAGAATTTAACATTTCAGTTAACGTTCTATTCTTACGCTCGGCAACACCATTTGATTGGGGTGAGTAAGGAGCAGTGGTTTCAAATATTATGCCCTCTGAAGCACAAAATTTCTTGAACCCTGTATTGTATATTCTCCTCCTCTATCACTTCTAAACCTCTTAATTTTCAAGTTAAGTTGATTTTCTACTCTAGATTTGAAAATCTTAAACTTTTCAAAAGCCTCATCTTTCGATTTCAACAAATAGACATGACAATATCTAGAAAAATTGTTTATGAATGTTATCAAACACTTCCGACCACCTCCAGTGACGTAATTTCTAAAATCACAAAGGTCAGAATGTATTAGCTCAAGAAGTTGTGTGCTTTTAGAAACCATCTTAAAAGGTTTTCTAGTGATCTTAGCTTGTGCACACACTTCACATTTGTCAAATCGAATAGAAGTATCCAATGGAATGTTGTGAGTTTTAGCTAGATGTTGCATTTTCCTGTAGTTCACATGTCCAAGTCTATTGTACAACAACTTTGGATCAATCAGAGTAGAACTCACATGGTTTATGCTATTAGTATCTAAACTCAAACTATACATGCCATTAACCATGAATGCACAACCGAAATAACATGAGTTGACAGATAAGGTTACTCTACCATCCATAGTTGAAAAGGACATACCAGCTTTATCAAGTAAGCTCATAGATATCAAATTCTTTTTAAGTAAAGGTACTACTCTAACATGTTTCAGAGTTAGTAATTTACCTGAAGAAAGCACCAAATTTGCAGTTCCAGCATGAGTTACTTCTGCCTCACCACCATTGCAATTTTCCACAGTGTCTTTCACTTCTATGACCTCTGTGAGTAGGTTCTTGTCATTTGCAGCATGACAAGTAGCGCCACTATCCAACCACCACTCAGAAGAAATACTAGCCTTTCCAATTTTCATCATTCCAATGAAGGCTTGAGGCTCAGATTCACTAATTAGCATATTAGCCTCACTTTGTGGTGTGTTATTCTTTGGCTTCTTTGGTAGTCTACACTCTGCTGCCCAGTGACCCCACTTTCCACAGTTATGGCACTTTCCTTTCTTCTTTCTTTTGGAGATAGTCTTTTTGGCCTCTAGCTGTGAAGAAGATTCAATTTTTGGTGACTTGGACCTTTTCTGAGGTTTATTGAAGTGTGAAACTAAGTTGGCAACTTACTTTTGTTGTCCTACTTGTTCTAAACTCTTTCTAGTGCTGTTTTGATCCTCAATGTGAATATATCTCTTTAATTCATCCAATCCCATCTGTTCTTTCAGTCTGTGCATTTCAGTCTTGAAAGAATTCCATTCAGCAGATAACTTACTCAATACAAGACCGACAAAGAGATTATCGGACATATCAGATTTATCATCTTTCAGCTTGTTCCTCATGTTCTCAAATTCAATTAATTGAGAGGTGATGCTTGAATTCATATTGAACTTAAAGTCAAAGAATTTCTCCGCTAGAAGAGTTTTAGAGAGCCCCTCTTATTTTTTGAACTGAGCGTTCAAGTGATCCCAATCTCTTTCGTTGTCTTATACTCACTGTAAGTCATAGCTAAACGAGGATTTAGAGAGTTCAACAAGTAATCTTTACAAAAATCTTCATCCTTATTCCATTGATATTCATCCACATCTTTAATGGTAGATGCAAAATCATTCAAAACAGTGTAGAATATTTCACGTTCTTTCATGCCAAATTGAACATGTAATTTCAAACCATGAAATTCAGTAACATCAAATGATTGCACCTTTATACTATCATAAGAACTACGCTTTGCCATTTAATCAGAGCAAAGTGTTAGAAAAGAGTGCAACTTGTAGTCCGCAGATCTCACAAAGTCGAATAAAGCCCCTGATCTAAATCAAACTGCTTTGTAGAGGTGGAATTTGCCAAAAATAGACCCAAAAATGGATCCATAGTGCCCAAAAACCTTAAGATGAACTGCCCTCGTCGCCGGAAACTGCTGAAAACTTTCGATTGTCGTAACTCCGTCGTCTGACCTCTGTTCGAGACAAGTGACCACTCAAAACGTTCGTATCGACGAGTAGAAGAGAACCCAAGTGGTTTTACCCTCTAAAATTGGCTATAATTTTTGGGTTTTTAAATCAAAGATTTTGGCTGTTGTACTTTCAAACTCAGATCTCGGCCAATCCGACCGTTGAAACCGAAAGTAAATTATACCTGTGAGTTTGTCTTGACGAGATCTTCAAATAGGCACCTTACTCGCTCAAATCCGACATACGATCGTAATACTTCAAGATTGTTGGAGGTTAGGGTTTTGAGAATAGATGGTGTTTTGGGTGCTTGAAGTATTACACCAAGAGTCGTCAAGTTTGGAACGCTCAATAGTGTTATATCCAGCTTAGGGAAACCCTAGGGTTAATAAATAAGCTATTGGGCTCCAGTTAATATTGGCCTTAATAACTTTCACCTATTGGGCTTGTATGTGAACATATTATTTGGATATATAACACAATCTTGAAGTATTACACCAAGAGTCGTCAAGTTTGGAATACTCAATAGTGTTACCTCCAGCTTAGGGAAAACCTAGGGTTAATAAATAAGCTATTGGGCTCCAGTTAATATGGGCCTTAATAACTTTTACCTATTGGGCTTGTATGTGAACATATTATTTGGATTATATATATAACAATATATCCAACATGAGCATATTATTTGGATTATATATAACAATATATCCAACACCACTAAATGCACTGGACCTTCCCAGATTTCTTACCCATTTGTAAATAATTAATTAAATTAGAAGTTTTATTTTTGTTATCTAAGACCTTACTTTAACATTATTATTTCTTTTTTATTTTGCTAAACATAAATTCGATGCAATTAGATATGTCGATTGATAGAGTTTTCTATTATTATCATGATTGGCTAGCATGTAATATATCTGTTCGCATAATGGATAATAAGTTAATTTTGTGCATATATATATTTATTTTTGAGAGATAGGTAGCACGCTACCCGCTTCGTTTATTTCATTTAGAAATAAACTTAGCAAGAAATGTGAATCAACTAGAATTCGAACTTGGGTCACGGATACTGTGAGATCCCTGGTGTTTGACTGGAGGCTTGTCGACAGCTCTGGAGAGTGTCGGGACAGGTCCGAGTCGCGTTGGCGTCAAATAGGCGCAAAACGGACTCCGTGCAATGCGAGGGCAGCATTCTGCGAGAGAATCTGCGAAACAGCAGGATTTTCTGCTCGCTGTACCGGTACAAGGGCAGGCTGTACCGGTACAACCATCGCAGGACTGCTTGTTGTACCGGTACAAGGGGTTGCTGTACCGGTACAGGATGCGCGCACCGAACTTAGCTGCTCTCGGGTTGGCTCTTGTACCAGTACAGGAGCCCGTGTATCGGTACAAGAGGGTAGGTAGAGGGCTAAATGAGTAATTTTCTCTCCCTTGTTTGTATCACCCCTCACTCCCCTCTATATAGCTTCGTGTGGAGAGAGTGAGAGAGGTCTTCTAGCTGCTTTTATCCATCTCTCTAACTCCCACATCCGGTTGAAGGCAAGAGGGAGCTCGGATTCGTCGCCGACGTCGCGCCGCGGAGCCGTTCGAGCATACTTCCGTCGTCGTGTTGCTGCGAGGAGGTCGGGCGAGTTGTTTTTTTCGCCATCTTTGACGTCGTGCTGCTTCAAGGTACTGGTTGTCGTATTTTTACCTGTGGGCATCCCTCCAAGTACTTCAATTTCATCATTTTCGGGCTCGGGTGCCACTGCTGCAGATTTCTTCGTCGACTGTCGGTATTTTGGCTCGTTCTCGACGTAGGAGCATCGGATTGCGACGAGACTTGGCTTGTTGGATTCAGGACTTCGAGAGGAATCCACGAAGCCCTTACTTGCTGGATTTGGTGAAGGTTAGCTTGGTCGAATCCCTGTTGTACCTCACCGCTGAAATTTCTGGACTGAATTGGTGAATTTTGTTGCGTAGAGCTCGAGCTTAGGCGATTTCTGTACTCGGCGGGTTCCGGGTGATCCAGCAGGTTGCTCTACACCAGGAGGAGTCCCTCGCTGCCAGGGATTAGCTTTTTAGGTGGGTTACATCAGCTTTACTCCTAAGTTCTTATTGGTCGACATGTATAGATCTTGATTTCGGTAATTAATTTTAGCTCAAATTCATGGACTATATGTAGATTGTGAAATCTGAATTTTGGAGCATGTTTTTTAAATTAAGTAGATTATACATGTTGGACTTGGAAATTGAATTAGGAGAAAACCTGCGATTTGGACCTGTCACCAGTTTTAACTACCTGATTTAGCTCTAGGAGCCGTTAGAAAATTGTACTGTCGCAGTTTCTTCGAGACGAGTACTCCAGGTAGTTTAGAATGTATTTACACTTGTGCTGGTTCGCCGAGTGGATTTTTACAGAGTCGTTCAGGTCGTTTCAGACTGTTGGGTGCCGTCACAGTTGACGGTGGACCCGTGTCGCCTTTTTGGCGTCAGATTGTGCCGAGGGCACGTTACCTGTTGGTTGTTAGACCAGTTTGAGTCGATTACTTGACTTTGGCTAGTTGGAGCCTGATTGAGCTCGACAGAGATACGCTGCATACTCGGTTGGGTAGCGCCCACGAGTGCCACTCCGGAGTCAGGCTTGTGCTTTTGCGTTGGTGTCGCTCATGCCAGTTGGACTTGCTCTCCACGGACCAGTTAGTGTGGATAGAGCCTGATAGTCGCAACGGGGCAGGGACGGGTGTATTCACAGTCCCGGGGACGGGTATGCTTACAGTCCCGATTGGATTGGGTCAGATTTGACATTTCCTACAGTTGGTTAGTGTAGAGCATGATAGTGTAGTGGATGATAGCGGTAGAGTATGCTTCCTGCTTTCCTTCTATCCTTGCTCCCTTCTGTAGACTTAGTGGGTGACCGATGTTGTTTTGGGCGGTACCCACTGAGGACTACTTGTTTTTACAGTAGTTCTCACGCCCAGTTGTTACCTATGTTTTTGCAGAGCCACAGGTTCCGGCTGCTGCACCGTCCGCGGATCAGGATCGAGGCAAGGGCGTCGCGAGTTAGAGCCCTACCCGACGTGCTGAGCTAGAGGTGCCCCTACTGCAGGTAGATGTTTTGTTTCGAGTTTATGTACATAGTGGACTTAACTCGCCAGTGCGAGTAGCTTTGTATTTTGGATTTGGACTATGTATATGAAACTCAGTTTGTTTAGCTTCTGTTTTCTCTAGCAGCTCTCTACTACTGTTCGTAGTAGTGTTTGATTTACAGGTACAGCTATCGCTTCGTATACAGGGAAAATTCCTTTGTATACGGCGGATTTGTCGGCGTGCCCGGGGAAAGTGTAATCCGGGGCGTGACAGATTAAGTTGGTATCAGAGCTTTGCTGTAGGTCGTGGGGACCTAGGAAACCTAAGTTTGGCAAACCTTAGGGAAGCAAGACGTGAGAGGCGTAATTTTATTGCGAAAGTCAATGATTATTTGTTTTAACTCCTCTTAGAGTAGAGTGAGTGACTGAAGGAGTTTCTGTTTTGGCCTGAGAAATTATGTTGGCTGCAGACGACATAATTTTGAGGAGAAACAGGGGCCGCCTTCTAGACTTTCGTTTGATTGGGTCGAGAGTGTTTTGTTGTATCTGACCCCGATTTGTTCCTTTCAGCTATGTATCGTCGCCGAGGCCGACCGTCGTTGCGGGAGCGTGCGCAGTTGGCGCAGGATCGTGCTAGATCTCCCGAGATGCCTGAGCAGGCAGAGGCGAGTGCACCCCCAGTTGTAGAGCAGAGGGCCCGACCGGAGGCGAGTGCATCCCCAGATTTGAGTGCACAGTTGGCTGCCCTGACTGAGGTGACGAGACAGCAGGGGGAGCTATTGCAGAGGTTGTGTGAGAGGATAGCTCAGCCACCGAGTTCTGTACCGAGGGCACCAGAGTCGCCAGTTCCACCCCCGACTACTCCAGTGACAGCACCAGCTGCAGCAGTTCCTCCATCGGCAGCAGTTCCAGTAGCGCCAGTTGCGCCTGCTAGGGGGCCAGTACCGTTGACTGAGGCCGAGCAGGAGCGGTGGACGGAGAGGTTAGCTCGTTTTCGCCGATTTGATCCACCGATCTTCGATGGCAGAGGCACTGAGGCCTGGATTGTTGAGGGATGGGTCAGTGCGATGGAGAAGTTATTCGAGGATCTGTTCGTTCCAGAGGGGGAGCAGGTACCCCTGGGAGTACACTGTCTAGCAGGTGATGCTCATGACTGGTGGCGGAGAACGAGGCGAGACCAGGGGCTAGTGGCGGCGCAGCTGAGTTGGGATGAGTTCTGTGGAATGCTGTTTGGGATGTTCTTTCCCAACAGTGTGAAGCAGAAGCTCGAGGAGGATTTGAGGAGGCTTCAGCAGGGAGATCGCCCAGTGCAGGAGTACGTTCGGGAGTTTACTCGACTCCTGAACTGTGTACCATTTGTGGCCAGAGACGAGGCGCACAGAGTATACATGTTCGAGCAGGGGCTGAGACCGGACATCTTCAGGTTAGTGCGGGCGCAGAGGTCGAGGACCCTGGATGCGTCCATAGAGCAGGCCCTATGGGTGGAGAGAGGTGAGGTGTCGCTGCAGGAGAGGACTCAGGCCGTGGGGCAGGGTCAGGACAGGAAGCGCCCCTTTCCAGATGACGGAGGGCAGTCGAGCAGCAGACGTCCGCCGAGACCTCCACGATCACGTTCTCAGGGTCGTGGGTCTTCGGGGCGTCAGCGTTCCAGGGGATCCCGTCAGCAGGGGCAGACTCAGAGGACGCCACAGTGTGTGATCTGCGGGGGACCACACTGGCCTCGGCAGTGCGAGCAGAGAGAGGGCAGGTGCTACGGATGTGGTCAGCCGGGACACATGAGGGCAGCTTGTCCCCGAGCAGCATCTCCAGCACCGTCATCAGCTTCGGCACCACCAGCACCACAGCAGTCTTACGGAGCAGCACCGAGCTACCGCCAGGAGGACAGATCGTCTGTGCCGCGGTCGAGTGAGCGGCGACAGCAGGCTCCGAGTGGCAGGGTCTATGCAGCTCAGGTGGAGGACTCTTCAGCAGCCGACCGAGTGGTGGCAGGTATCACTTTGATTTCTGGCATTAGAGTTCGCACTCTTTTTGATACCGGTGCATCGCATTCCTTTGTTAGCCGAGCATTTGCATTGTTGCATGGTCTAGAGTTAGGAGCGTTGTCTCAGGCACGAGAGGTGCAGATCCCCGACCATGTCTTGCAGGTTACAGAGTGTTGTTGGTCCTGTCCGGTGCAGTTAGACTCTTGGATCATGCCCGCAGACCTGTTGGTGTTAGGGCAGCTGCAGGACTTCGACGTAGTGCTCGGTATGGATTGGCTGGCGCGGTACTATGCTACGATCGACTGTGGAGCGAGGACGGTGACGTTCCGCGAGCCAGGCCAGGAGGAGTTTACTTTCAGAGGCTGCAGGAGCACGCTGTTTGCCACCTGGATATCTTCGGCGAGGGCTCGACAGATGCTGAGCAGTGGGTGTATCGCTTTCCTAGCGACAGTTGTGGAGGTACCTACGGCGGCGCCGGGACTCGAGGACATCCCAGTAGTCCGCGAGTTTCCGGATGTGTTTCCCCCTGAGTTGACGACGTTGCCGCCGGAGAGGGAGATTGAGTTTGTGATTGATGTAGTTCCTGGAACTGCACCAATCTCAAAGGTACCTTACAGGATGGCACCGGCAGAGCTGAGAGAGCTAAAGGCGCAACTTCAGGATCTGATGGATAGAGGGTTTGTGAGACCCAGTGTGTCGCCTTGGGGAGCGCCGGTGTTATTTGTAAAGAAGAAGGATGGTTCGCTCAGGTTATGTGTGGATTACCGGGAGCTGAATAAAGTGACCATCAAGAATAAGTATCCCTTGCCGCGCATTGATGATTTGTTTGATCAGCTGCAGGGATCTTATGTCTTCTCGAAGATTGATCTCCAGTCAGGTTACCACCAGCTGAGGGTGAGGGCCGAGGATGTTCCCAAGACGGCTTTTCGGACTCGGTACGGGCATTATGAGTTCACGGTGATGCCTTTTGGATTGACGAATGCCCCTGCCGCATTCATGGATTTGATGAACAGAGTGTTCAAGCCGTTCTTGGATAGGTTTGTGGTAGTCTTCATCGACGATATCCTGATTTACTCCCGGAGTGATGCTGAGCATGAGGAGCACTTGAGGATTGTGCTACAGCTTCTGCGCGAGAAGAAGTTGTATGCCAAGTTAAAGAAGTGCGAGTTCTGGCTACGGGAGGTTGCTTTCTTGGGCCACGTGATTTCAGCTGAGGGCGTAGCAGTGGACCCGAAGAAGATTGAGGCGATTCGAGATTGGCCTAGACCGACGACGGTGACTGAGGTACGGAGCTTCCTGGGACTGGCAGGATATTACCGTCGGTTTGTGGAAGGCTTTGCGAAGCTTTCCACACCCCTCACACGCTTGACGCGGAAGGGGATTCGTTTTGTCTGGAGCGACGACTGTCAGAGGAGCTTTGACGAGTTGAGACTGAGGTTGACGTCGGCTCCTATCCTTGCCCTTCCGGTGATGGGGGATGGATTCGTGATCTACAGTGATGCATCGCACAGTGGACTTGGTTGCGTGCTGATGCAGCATGGTAGGGTGATTGCTTATGCTTCACGGCAGTTAAAGGATTATGAGAAGAATTACCCTACGCATGATTTGGAGCTTGCCGCGGTGGTTTTTGCTTTGAAGCTCTGGCGGCATTACTTGTACGGCGAGCACTGCGAGGTATTCACCGATCATCAAAGTCTCAAGTATCTGTTCACACAGAGGGAGCTGAATCTGAGGCAGCGCCGGTGGTTGGAGTTACTGAAGGACTATGACATTAGTATTCAGTATCATCCCGGCAGGGCGAATGTGGTGGCAGATGCGTTGAGCAGGAAGTCAGTGCAGAGCCTGAGTTTGAGGATTACTGAGCAGAGACCCCTACTCGAGGAGCTACAGCGGCTGGGACTCGAGATAGTACCCCCTGGGTCTACGGCGAGGCTGACGTCTCTAGTTTTACAGCCCACTCTGTTGGATAGGATCCGAGAGAAACAGAGTGGAGATCCGTACTTGTTGAGGATTAGAGAGCAGCTAGACAGGGGGCAGGCTGAGGGATTTGCTTTGGACAGTTCGGGAGTACTACGGTACAGGGACCGACTGTGTGTGCCTGTGGATCCGGAGATTCGAGCGGATATTCTGAGAGAGGCTCATTGTTCCCCTTATACGGTTCATCCTGGGGGAACCAAGATGTATAAGGATCTTAAGGCACGATTCTGGTGGCCTGGAATGAAGCGGGACATTGGCAGATATGTGGCTCAGTGTTTGACTTGCCAACAGGTGAAGGCCGAGCATCAGGTGCCTGCTGGCAAGCTTCAGAGTCTGCCAGTTCCCGAGTGGAAGTGGGAGCACATCACGATGGACTTCGTCGTTGGATTGCCTAGAGCGCAGGGTGGCTACGACGCGATTTGGGTGATAGTGGACAGACTGACCAAGTCTGCTCACTTCCTACCGGTTCAGACTACCTGGTCCAGGGAGAGACTTGCGCAGCTATACTTGGATGAGATCGTTAGGCTGCACGGCGTGCCAGTGTCGATTGTATCAGACAGAGACCCGAGGTTTGTATCCCAGTTTTGGAGGAGTTTGCAGACAGCCTTGGGTACACAGCTGCATTTTAGCACGGCGTTCCACCCACAGACAGATGGTCAGTCAGAGCGGACCATACAGACTCTAGAGGACATGCTGAGGGCATGCGTCCTGGATTTTGGAGGAGGGTGGTATCGACATGTGAGACTGGTTGAGTTTGCGTACAACAACAGCTATCAAACGAGCATTCAGATGGCTCCGTTTGAGGCGTTGTATGGACGCAGATGTCGATCCCCCCTGTTTTGGAGTGATGTGGGTGAGCGGAGGACACTTGGACCAGAGATTCTACTTGAGGCTGAGGAAAAGGTGAGAGTCGTTCGACGACACCTTTTGACAGCTCAGAGCCGACAGAGGAGCTACGCTGATACTCGGAGACGAGACTTGGAGTTTCAGGTTGGGGATCATGTTTTTCTCAAAATCTCGCCGTCCAGAGGGATACGCCGATTTGGAGTACGTGGGAAGCTTAGTCCACGATTTGTTGGTCCTTTCGAGGTATTGGAGCGTATCGGACCGGTGGCTTACAGGATAGCTCTACCCCCGCGACCTGCTGGCATCCATGATGTTTTCCACGTCTCAGCATTGAGGAGATACGTTTTCGATCCCTCTCATGTGATTGACTTCACTCCACTTGAGATTGGCGAGGATCTGAGATACGAGGAGCGGCCGTTGCGGATTCTTGCTCGTGAGACGAGAGAATTGCGCAACCGGGTCATTCCGTATGTGAAAGTGCAGTGGAGTAATCATGATGAGCGGGAGGCGACTTGGGAGTCTGAGACGGTGATGAGGAAAGCCTATCCCTACTTGTTTGATGCTTGAGTAGAGGTATGTTCAGTTTTGCGGACGAAACTTTTTATAGAGGGGGAGGATGTGAGATCTCTGGTGTTTGACTGGAGGCTTGTCGACAGCTCTGAAGATTGTCGGGACAGGTCCGAGTCGCGTTGGCGTCAAATAGGCGCAAAACGGACTCCGTGCAATGCGAGGGCAGCATTCTGCGAGAGAATCTGCGAAACAGCAGGATTTTCTGCTCGCTGTACCGGTACAAGGGCAGGCTGTACCGGTACAACCATCGCAGGACTGCTTGTTGTACCGGTACAAGGGGTTGCTGTACCGGTACAGGATGCGCGCACCGAACTTAGCTGCTCTCAGGTTGGCTCTTGTACCGGTACAGGAGCCCGTGTACCGGTACAAGAGGGTAGGTAGAGGGCTAAATGAGTAATTTTCTCTCCCTCGCTTGTATCACCCCTCACTCCCCTCTATATAGCTTCGTGTGGAGAGAGTGAGAGAGGTCTTCTAGCTGCTTTTATCCATCTCTCTAACTCCCTC
The DNA here is from genome assembly GCF_001540865.1 of Ananas comosus. Lineage (NCBI taxonomy): Eukaryota > Viridiplantae > Streptophyta > Magnoliopsida > Poales > Bromeliaceae > Ananas > Ananas comosus. Next base: position 2,320,332 of record NC_033631.1, on the reverse strand, counting down.
ATCCGGTTGAAGGCAAGAGGGAGCTCGGATTCGTCGCCGACGTCGCGCCGCGGAGCCGTTCGAGCATACTTCCGTCGTCGTGTTGCTGCGAGGAGGTCGGGCGAGTTGTTTTTTTCGCCATCTTTGACGTCGTGCTGCTTCAAGGTACTGGTTGTCGTATTTTTACCTGTGGGCATCCCTCCAAGTACTTCAATTTCATCATTTTCGGGCTCGGGTGCCACTGCTGCAGATTTCTTCGTCGACTGTCGGTATTTTGGCTCGTTCTCGACGTAGGAGCATCGGATTGCGACGAGACTTGGCTTGTTGGATTCAGGACTTCGAGAGGAATCCACGAAGCCCTTACTTGCTGGATTTGGTGAAGGTTAGCTTGGTCGAATCCCTGTTGTACCTCACCGCTGAAATTTCTGGACTGAATTGGTGAATTTTGTTGCGTAGAGCTCGAGCTTAGGCGATTTCTGTACTCGGCGGGTTCCGGGTGATCCAGCAGGTTGCTCTACACCAGGAGGAGTCCCTCGCTGCCAGGGATTAGCTTTTTTGGTGGGTTACATCGGCTTTACTCCTAAGTTCTTATTGGTCGACATGTATAGATCTTGATTTCGGTAATTAATTTTAGCTCAAATTCATGGACTATATGTAGATTGTGAAATCTGAATTTTGAAGCATGTTTATTTTAAATTAAGTAGATTATACATGTTGAACTTGGAAATTGAATTAGGAGAAAACTTGCGATTTGGACCTGTCACCTGTATAAACTGCCTAATTTAGCTCTAGAAGCCGTTAGAAAAGTGTACTGTCGCAGTATTGTCGAGACGAGTACTCCAGGTAGTTTAGAATATATTTACACTCGTGCTGGTTCGCCGAGTGGATTTTTACCGGGTCGTTCAGGTTATTTCGGACTGTTGGGTGCCGTCAGAGTTGACGGTGGACCCGTATCGCCTTTTTGGCGTCAGATTGTGCCGAGGGCACGTTACCTGTTGGTTGTTAGACCAGTTTAGAGTCGGTTTCTTGACTTTGGCTTTCCAGAGCCTGTTTGAGCTCGACAGAGATACGCTGCATACTCGGTTGGGTAGCGCCCACGAGTGCCACTCCGGAGTCAGGCTTGTGCTTTCGCGTTGGTGTCGCTCATGCCAGTTGGACTTGCTCTCCACGGACCAGTTAGAGTGGATAGAGCCCGATAGTCGCAACGGGGCAGGGACGGGTGTATTCACAGTCCCGGGGACGGGTATGCTTACAGTCCCGATTTGGATTGGGTCAGATTTGACATTTCCTACAGTTGGTTAGTGTAGAGCATGATAGTGTAGTGGATGATAGCGGTAGAGTGTACTTCCTGCTTTTCCTTCTATCCTTGCTCCCTTCTGTAGACTTAGTGGGTGACCGATGTTGTTTTGGGCGGTACCCACTGAGGACTACTTGTTTTTACAGTAGTTCTCACGCCCAGTTGTTACCTATGTTTTTGCAGAGCCACAGGTTCCGGCTGCTGCACCGTCCGTGGATCAGGATCGAGGCAAGGGCGTCGCGAGTTAGAGCCCTACCCGACGTGCTGAGCTAGAGGTGCCCTACTGTAGGTAGATGTTTTGTTTCGAGTTTATGTACATAGTTGACTTAACTCGCCAGTGCGAGTAGCTCTGTATTTTGGATCTGAACTATGTATATGAAACTCTGTTTTATTTGGCTTCTGTTTTCTCTAGCAGCTCTCTACTACTGTTCGTAGTAGTGTTTGATTTACAGGTACAGCTGTCGCTTCGTATACAGGGAAAATTTCTTTGTATACGGCGGATTTGTCGGCGTGCCCGGGGAACGTGTAATCCGGGGCGTGACAGATACCAACCACCAAGCTCTTTGCCAATTGCTCTAGGGACAGTCACTTATAAATAGAAATATTTAGAATAATCATATCGACTCATAAATAATTAACTTAGCTTTGCAACATTCGTAAATTTTTAATCTTAGTGGAATATTACGTCATACCTAGGCACAGAAACCAGACCGGCCATTCACACAGAGCCGCAATATGAACAGAATCTTTTCTGCACATGTAAAGCATCATAGTATTAAGCACCTATTAATTTATCACATTTGTACAAAAAAACAACTCAGGAATTTTAAAACTTTAAAACATTAATAGTGTTGGAAAATCTTTCTGATCTTTTATTAAAATATTATTTAATAACAATTCGGAAGTTTAATTTCAGTTATAGAAAAATTTTGAGAAAGAAATTAAATAACAAATACTGTAAAGAAAATGATTAGAAAAGGCATGTGGATCGAGGCGTGTAGTGCACTATTCTAGAAGCGAAATTGCCCATCCACATGTGAGGCTTTCCGCCAATTACTTCCAGCGATACAATGACCACATTCCACCCCGTCGGCACGATTTCAAGGTGGCGCAAAATGAACCCAACAAGCTTCAAATCTAGCAAAATATGAGAAAGCTCGGCGAAAATCGGCGCAAAAGATTAATGGCGAGAAATCACGAAAAGGCGAGGTAAAGGATAGGGTTTTGCTCTTAGATATGCCTAGGTTTATGTTGAATTCACGCAACTTCCTCCAATATATATAACCAAGGCAAGAATCTTGCTTCAACGCGTCAATTCCGTGTAGAACAAGATAAGCTTAAAATTATACGGGATATAGATTAGGATTAGGATTATGATAAAGGTAAACCAAAAAATAAAAATAAAAATAAAAATAAAATAAAATAAAATAAAATTAACCGGGTGCATGGACCGCACGTGCCGCAGCCCGCCCGGCTCTGCTCGGCTCGTGCTCGTGCCTTGCGTGCGTGCGTGTGTTTAGTCGAGAGCATAACTTTTATTTTCTCCCAACCAACTAGCTTGAGAATAAAGCAATATATAAATAACAACAACATAACTTTAGTTTTCAATGTGGGACTAAACATCACATATAAAAACTTTAGTTAGCCTTCCAGGCAAGACCCATTAAGTATTGGGCTGCCCAAGAGGCTAAATAAGTTTCAAATCACCAAAAATCCAATAAAATCTAACATTCCCCCACATGATTTAAACTTTGAAATAAAGAAAGTAAATACACTGAAATTCAAAACAATTCAAAAGAATGCTGGATCTCTTATATCATGTATTCGGCAAAGTTACCTTTCGGGTTTGAACCTTCATTTAGTGTTTGTCAATGAACATCCGAGGGCACGATGGTGGACTACGCCTTGAACCAAGGGCGGTGAATCGGATTTCCACAAAGATCACACATGGTACAGCTTTTAGATTCTAAGCCGGTGAGCGCTTTTATGGCCATGTGCTAATATCACTTCGTGTGTGTTTTAGGGAACCGTCCTCTTTCCATAGTCGCGGTCTCACAACTTCACACATATAGTAGGTCCTCAAAAGGTATCTGCAAGGTCACACCTTGCCTTATAGGTTGATCGGTTGGTGGAGGAAGCAATGTGGCAGCGCCTTCCCGATGGATATTTGAAACCAAATTAAAGAGAAAAAAAAAAAATGAACACAATATTTTTATGTGGAAGAGTCTGTATATTAATTCTCTCTAAACTAGAGTGAGTTTACATGAGCTAGTAGGGCCTCTATTTATAGACTTCAGGCTTACAAGAAAATAAGAATAAAATATTTTGAAAATAAAAACTTTATCCTTATCCTAATAGAAGTAGTTGGAATCACCTCGATTCTTATCTTAACCGAAATAGTTTGGAACCACCTCAATCCTTATCCTAAGCGAATTAGTTGGAACCATCTCGATTCATATCCTAACTGAATTAGTTTGAACCACCTCCTCTTTATCCCTAACGGTTGAAACTTATCTGAAATGTTTGATCGTCCCGGATCATGGCTTCCTAATTTTGAGAGGAACCAGTACCTGCTGGATCTAGAACTACACCTGAGGAAATTGAGTTTCCTCAGTTTTCACTGAAAATCCGAGTCTTCTGCATATAAACTTGCATACTCATGAAAGTCTAGCTGAACTTGCAAGAATATCGGCAAGCAAAGTGCCGCCGCTGGTGGTCGTGATAACATATCAACCAATTTGTTGTGAGTACCTTTCTTGTACTTGATTACTAGATTGAACTGTTGCAAGTACGTCATCCATTTCATGTGACGTGCCTGCTGCAATTTTGATTGCGTTTGGAGGTACTGAAGCGGGCGGTGGTCTGTATGCACCACTATTTTCTTTTCTAAGAGGTAGACCCGCCAACGCGTCACCGCCTGGTGTAGTGCCAAAAGTTCCTTGTCATAGGTTGGATAGTTCTTTTGAGCTCCCTGGAACATTTTGGAGTAATACGCGATAGGCCGACCGTCTTGCATCCAGACAGCCCCTATGGCATATCCCGACGCGTCTGCCTTCAACTTAAAGGGTCGTTGCAGATTTGGTAGCGCAAGAACATACGCCTCACATATCTTTCATTGCAGAAGTGGGAACGTGTCCTCATGTTTTGAACTCCATTCGAACTTTTGGTTGGCCTTCGTTAGTGAATGTAAAGGGGCAACAAGGCTTCCGGACATATTGGCAAGCGCCCATGAAGCTCCGCATCTCTGTCACATTTTTGGGCCTAGGCCACTCCTTGATGACCCTGACCTTGTCGGGGTCGATCTGAAGCTCGCCGCCGCCTACCACGAACCCAAGATACACCAAGCTTTGCTTGCCGAACTCACACGTTTTAGGGTTTAAGCAGAGTTGGTGTTCCTTGAGCACCATGAAAACCTTCTTGACATGTACCAGATGCTCATCCCACGATCGACTGTAGATGAGGATGTCGTCGAGGTAGACGATCACTAAGTCATTAAGGAAGGGGCGTAGAATGTCGTTCATCAGTCGCATAAAAGTGGCTGGTGCATTGCAAAGGCCGAATGGCATGACGCGCCATTCAAACAGGCCTTATCGAGTCTTGAACGCGGTTTTCTAGGTGTCATCCTCTCGGATCCGAACCTGATGATAGCCGGACTTCAGGTCCGATTTGGTGAAGTAGCGAGAATGCTTCAGTTGGTCCAAGAGATCATCGATCCATGGTAAGGGGCCGGTACCGGTTCTTGATGGTGATTTTGTTGAGGGCGGTGGTAGTCGATACACATTCGCCACCCGCCGTCTTTCTTTGGCACCAACACGATCGGGGAGCCACAGGGGGGGCTATTCGGTTTGATAGCACCACTCTCGAGTAACTCAGTCCCCTGTCGCTTTATCTCCTTATTCTCTACCATCGAGTTTCGGTATATGTCGAGATTTGGTAACGGAGCATCGCTGATCAATTGGATCTTATGTTCCACGGCTCGCTTTGGTGGCAGTCCTTGTATTTTTTGAAACAGATCCTGATGCTTACTGATCAGTTTGGCTGCATCATCAGTATTTTCCTTGCATGCTAGCCTTAATATCTTACTGCTTGTCTCCTTAGATATAACTTGCCGAATGACCAGTAAGGCAAACTTTTGACAGACATTGATTGTCCTCTTGGCCTGGCAAATGGTTACCAGGTCTACAGTTGTTGATAATGGCTCTGTGGTGAACACAAATTTTTATCTATCCTTAACAATTTGGTATTGCTGAGGACGACGGAAGAAGATAGCGTCACGGTCCCATAGGTAGGGACTGCCGAAGATAAGATTGCAAATATTCAACGGTACAACCTCGCATAGCATTTCGTCGATGTAGACGCTGGTCACCGCAAACTTTACCTTACACTGGTGATCGATCTTCATCTCAATATTACTGTTAATCCACCCTAATGGATATGGGTGTGGGTGTGGTGTAGTAGACAAACCCAGCCTTTGAACTAGATTCTCCGAGATCAAGTTCTTTTGGCTGCCGGGATCGATAATGGCATCGATCACCTCATTTTTGATTTGAACTCGAAAATTGAACAACTCCTCTCTCTTATCAGTCGGATTTGACGGGCACAGGCTTGTCTTCTTCGACATAGCCATCAGAAACAAGCTAGTGTCCACTTGATCCATCCGTCCGATTAAGGTAGGAGCATCACTTGTCGATCCTGCCGATGTCGTTGCCGTTGTCGTTGTGAGTTTACCACGATCGTCCTTCTTCTTTGGTCTCATCTCTGGATGGAGCTTCCAACATCGATCCTTGATATGTCTTGTGACTTTACAATAATCACAGTATAAATCAGGATCAGAGAACCCCTTCTTTTTAAACTTGTTTGAGCCTTCAGCAGACTCTCTAGATGGCTTCTCCCCACAAAACAATTTGTTCTTCCGCTCAATCGCCATAGCTGTTTGGCTCGCCGAGGCAATATCACGAACACCGAAGAGATGAAGCTCATCTAAACTGACAGGAAAAAGGATAGTAAAATAAGATAGAAGAAACTCTACAGCTAAATTCCACTATACTATCGCTATCCATACTGTACTCTCTATGGATATATAAATGCGACACTAACTAAAACTCAACCACAACTGACCCAATCTCAAGGGACCGGCAACTGACCAGTCCAGCCTGTGCCCAAACTACACCGCACACCACCCACGGGGGTGGCCAGTCCAAGAAAACTACCTAAACAGGACTGTTGTGACGTCAACGAAAAAAAAGCCTCACTCCGGAGCGGCATTCGTGGGCGCGACCTAACCGAGTATGCAAGCGTGTCTCTGTCGAGCTCAATCAGGCCAACACAAGCTATAATCAATACAAATGGGTCAAACTGGTCTAACAACTAAGGCTCACATACCCTCGGCACAATCTGATATAAGGTATAAGAATCTAGATCCACTATCAGCCTCGACGGCACTTAATAGTACAAAACAGCCTAACTCTGCTGTAAAAACGAGCTCGGCCCCTCAGCACGAGTGTAATCTCAACCTACACTAGTCTAAGTATCCACGACGCACTAACAACGGTGATACACAGGAAAAATCAGCTCCTGAAGCTAAATCTAATAACTTTTTGAAAAGTGATAGGTGTAGGTTTAATAAGTTTTCTTCTAAGTCAAATATCAGTTTAGTAGAGAATAATAATTATAAATTAACTAAGCATGCTTCAAAACTTAGATTTTATCTATAACATGCAAATCCATAGTTTGAGCTAAAAAACAGAATGATTATATGTAAACTAACATGCTGGAGTTTTGAATACTTAGGAGGAATTTCGAAGACTTCGGATAACATCAACCCACCTTAAACACAACTACAACAACGGCTAGAAGTCGATAGGAGAAGCCCCACACAAAATCAACCTCAACCGAAAATCAAACTAGGCTGCTGCTAGATTTGGATCCTCCTGCGGCTACTTTTGGGCGCCTAGAACCTAAGCCCAGAACAACAAGCTAGTAGCTTTAGCCTACAAGGGTTCAACATAGGAATTAACCCAATTTTCAAGTCCAAATGCAGTGAAACTTCACCCAACTCGCCTCAAAAGTCTAAATAGCAATTCCCCAGGTTTCTCACCAAAATTGGGCTCGACACGATCACCAAAAAGCCTTTACACTAATTCGGACCCACTTCTGGATGCCCAGAACCTACATCCAGAACTTCAGCACTTAAGCAATCTCCTTGTTCTAGCTCAATCTAAGAATTCTAAGTTATAAAACTAGTGGAGTTGGGTCGCAAACCTTTCAAATAGAGTAGGGAATCAATCCAAATCCATCAATAAGCTTTTCATAAAAATATGAACTCAAAAATCCAAAAAATCCATCAAAACTCCCAAAAATCAGTATATAAGCTTAATTATCCAAATCTGAATTAAAACTCACCTCTCAAAACTTGAATTCAAGAAGGGAAAGCTTCTAAACCAGTAGAGGATGATGGAAAACCAATTCCCACTTCAAAAATCCAGTTCCCAAAGCATTTGGATCGATAAACACCAAGAAAACCCCCAATTTCAGCTCAAGAACAAAAAAATCCCAGTAAAAATAGCAATTCGAGCTTACAGACCTACTTTACTGTTGGAAAGGTTCAACACACTCCTCCACGAGTCCACAATTCTCCCAATCAAGTTTCATAGAATTTGGATGTTCCTAGACTGCGCACAAGCCAAAACTCCAACAATCGCTGCCGAAATCCTACTAAAATTCCAAGTCCTCAAGGTGAAATTTGGAATTCTAAAGAGTTGGAGGGTCTCCCTTGGCTCCAATTGAAGTTCACTGTGGAGAGGAGGAGAAAAGAGTTCCTGGGAGTCGTCCCCATCCTTATATAGAAGCATAGGTTAGATGCAATAAGCTTCAAGAACAAGCATTGCTAACCTGTACTGCTGCAGAAAATCGAAGATTCGGGCGCCCAGAACCCAGAACCGGGCTCCCATAACTTCCAGCTTACACAAAAAGCATCTGAGTTTCTCTGTCCGACGGTCCGCTACTCCGCTATCCGGTTCCGGCGGATCTCACCTACCACATCACATGTGTCAACACGATCGATATTCACGAAGTGAACTTTCGGACCCAACTTCCAGGTGCCCTAAATAGGGTCCGAAATGATTTTAGTAATAATACAAAACAGCACTCCGGATCTGGGCGTCCTAAACCACTTTTGGACGCCCTAAACTGCTAGAACTTCAATTTTGGCTTATTTGAGTGCGCCGAGTCTATTTTCGCATCCATTTCGTGCCAAAACGACTCCGACTCGTTCCAACACTCTACAGATGTGTCGACTAGTCGTTGATACTGTAGTCATTTTGACAGCTAACCCTATATTTACATTGAATTGAACCATCCGAAGTTCTCTGAATTCAAAAATTAAGCTTAAATTTAAATTTACAATTTGGTATAATAAGTCAAATTAGAATATCGAAATTAAAGATTTAAAAATTCATTTTGATAATTCAATGTTAATTTATTAGATATGTTGTTAACGAAAATTTTTTTTATTTGTAAGATTGTTTGTGAAGTGCTTATTGTAAATTTAAAACTTTGAACTTAATTTCTTAATTATGAATTTAAATAGCTTAATTTTTTTAATTCAAATATTTTCTGTAGTTTATTTAATAAAACTGAAATTTGAATTAAAAAAAATAATTTAAATTTAAGTATATAATTTGAATATAGAGCTTTATTTTACAACATAAATATGAATATGAATTTAAATAATAAACTATAATTCAAATCGTAAACTTGTATTTTGAATTTAACATTCAACTATAATTGCAATTTATAGTTTATTGAATTCAAAATAAATTTAATTAAATAATTTAAATTTAAATTCACAATAAATATTATTGAATAATTACTATTATTAGTAATGTGAAGGGTATTTTAATAATTATGTATGTACCGATAAAAAAAAAAAAAGAGAGACAAAACCAGAAGGGTATTTTAATAATTATGTATGTACCGATAAAAAAAAAAAGAAAAAAAGAGTGAGATATAGGGATGCAAACGGGGCGGATCCAGGGGCGGGAGAGTTCCCCTACCTTCCGCTCCATTTCTTATCTGGGCGGGGCGGATTCGGGGCGAGTTACTTTTCATTTTATTTTTGGCTCCCACTTACCGCTCCATTCGGGGCGGATCGGGGCGGGAGCGGGGCGGGAGCGGATTTTTAACGGATCGGGATAGATTGAAAGAAGAAAAGAGTCTCCCGCCTCCCGCTCCATTTACTTGGCGGATCGGGGCGGATTCGGGGCGGGTTATATTTTTCTATATTTTTTGTTCCCACTTACCACCCCATTCGGGGCGGATCGGGGCGGAGCTCCACCAACCCGGATCCATTTGCATCCCTAGTGAGATAAAACCAGCCGACATATTTGATTATAATAGTAAGAATATATTATTACTTACAAATTTCTTACATCTGAGGCTGTTTCCGTATTTATCAAAAGTCTGATCGTCTTCACCCCGAACGAAAACTGAACAATGCTGCAACGCTCGCCGCGTTTTACTAAAATGCCCCCAGAACGTAACGACCTAAGAAAACTCCCCAACCTCCTCATTCTGTGCTTCTTGTTACTCTCTCCACTCACCTCCTCCTCCCTCTCCCACTCGTTCTTTCTAGGGTTTCCGACCCTATAATTTTTTTTTAAAATTATTTTATTTTTTCGTAATAATTTTGGAGGAAAGGTGGGTTATTTTATATTTTTTTTTTAAAAAAAATTTAAATGTGATGTGTTCTTGTGTTTATATAGCCGGATCAACTCACTCAGTGTCCGACTCGGGTTCTTTCGTCATTTTTTTCGGCAGGTAATATCGCTTCCTCTTTTATTTTGTTCTTTTTTCATTTCTTTAATTTATATTATTAACTTGTGTAATCCGAATCAAGAAATAAGGTGATAGGATTTAATATTGTACTCGTGGAACAATCGTTTGCAGAACAAACGTTTATCTCTAAGGGTGCGTTTGGTTCGCGCTATCTTTTCAAGATTCTTAGTAATCCAATGGGAATAAAAAAAAATGACGGTGTTTGGCTAAACGCACTAAGTAATCTAGTTGGTAATACTAAATTTACTTGGGAATGAGATGCATCCCAAAATACTAATCTCATTCTTTTGAGGGAGGGTGGGTATCCTTATATTAATGGATTGGAGTAATTATAATATGTCTAATCTTTTTTTTTTCTTTCCACTCGCCGGCTAGTTGGTATTATTTTTTTTTACACTCTAACCTTATATCTCTCTCTAAACTAGATAATTTTATAAAAAATTTCAACATCTTTTTTTTCTAAAATCTCAATTCTTTCATTCTCTCTAAACTCGACTCTATTTCTATTTCTATTTCTTTAATTATGATCTCTCTCTCTAACCTATGTTCTCTCTCATTTTTTTCTAAAAAGATGTTGAAATTTTTTATAAAATTATCTAAAATTAATTAAAAAGTAAATAAATTAATTCTATATTTTTTTGTAATCTTAAATAGCATGATTAAATAATATGACCGTACGAACCAAATACAGAAATGTCATATTCTTAGTAATAGGATGAATAGGAATAAGATTCTCAGATATCTTTTTATTTATAGTAATCTTTCATAGTGCGAACCAAACGCACCCTCAATGTAAAAAAAATTATTTTTTGTTTCAAAAAATAATTAAGGAGGTAAGCTCATCTTTCGTTTAAAGTTACTCTTTCCAAATGCTGCAGTTAGAACTGCGGCCAATTTGGGCGTAGTTCCTACTACTACAGTTGGACCTTCTCCCGTAATTCCTACTACAACAGTTGAAATTAAATACATCAAACTAAATATCGAATTTGTATTTATATGCAATTATAATTACTATGTGATTATAACTATAAGCAATCAAACGGCCTCTTGTTGGGTAAATTGTCGAGTAAATGGCTCCAAACCTTGGATTGCTTGTCATATTTTGTGATCCACATCAGAGGGTGGGGAATTGCTCACCCGGTGATGTTTTAACCACCAAATGATAGAGGTAGGTCGATCTAAGGCTTTATCGATTGCCATGTCATGTCATACCATAAAAATCGACAAATTAACCACCGAAATAGGGACTCTTTAAATGAGTGTAATTAAAAATGCTCTTTAGTTTATGCATCTTATTATTTGATTAAATAAAATATAACATATTATTGCTCTGTATATGAGATATTAAAATTACCTTCGATATAAAAAAAATAAATAAATTTTTTTTATCTAAAAGATGATTAGAAGCAGGTAATACACATTTTATTTAAGTTACTTTCTCCGACGGCAGCAACAATTCTCTTATACAGNCTAAAATCTCAACCTCTCATTCTCTCTAACATCGACTCTATTTCTCTTCCTATTTCTTTAATTATACTCTCTCTTTCTAACCTATATTCTCTCTCTCTCTCTTTTCTAAAAAGATGTTGAAATTTTTTATAGTATTATTTAAAATTAAATAAATAAATAATTTAATTAATTGTATATTTTTTATAATCTTAAGTAATATGACTAAATAATATGACCGTACGAACCAAACAGCGAAATACTACATTTTTAGTAATAGGATGAATATGAATAAGATTCTCGTATATCTTTTTACTCCTAGTAATTTTTCATAGTGCGAACCAAACGTGCCCTAAAAGCTTAAGTTGGTATCATTTGCAGAACTACCGTTTATTTCTAAAAGGTTAAGTTGGTAGTTATTAAAATGCGGTACATTATATACAGGTCAGACTTCTGATGTGTATCTAATATGATCATCCGATAACCGAATGATAGTGGATTGAAAGAACTGCATAAGACCAGATGAGGACCAGATGAAAACTGGGTTGAAGAAGCTTTCTACCAAGGATTTAAGTGTCCATCGACACTGATCGTATCTACTTTGTCATATAGTACCAACAAAATATCGGCACGATATAGCCTCCATGCTGATGGCACATGTGAGACCCCAGATAGTCCTATATATAAGATATAAAATGGCTAAAAACTCTTAACCCGGCTATGGATGGTGGCTAGGCCCAAGAGGTTCAAAGAGTTAAGCGTGTTAGGACTAGAGTAGTTCTATGATGGATGGCCCCCTAGGAAGTGGAGTGTCACAATTGGTATTAGAGCCAAATACCAGTTGGAAGTGTAAGATGAGTCTCGGCTAAGCCAGGTTATATAATGGGGAGAGCGAGGCTCTCATATTGATGACTGTTATGGGTAGAGCGCGGCTCCCCCACAAGGTCGGTTAAGTTAGCAAGATAAGCCTCACATCGCATGGTACTTATGAGTCTTAGCCTGACGGGGACGTTAGGGCTTAAAAAGGGAGGGAGGAGAATGTGAGACCCTAAGTAGTCCTATATGTAATATATAAAATGGCTAAAATCTCTTAATCCGGCTATAGCATTCTAGGCAGTGACTATGCCCAAGAGGTTAAGAGAGTTATGCGTGCTAGGACTAGAGTAGTCTTAGGATGGGTGACCCCCTTTACTTTAAATTAGTAAATAATTTTCTTAATAAATTTAAAAACTTTGATAAAGATACATAAGCAATTAGAATATTTTATTGCTAAAGAAAATAAATATTCCATACATTTATGTGTTGGCATACATGTATTTTTTATGACCGGCACACATCGGCATGGTTGAGCACGCATCATGCCATACTGTGCCAATAAGCTTTTGGCTCGACCCCGTGCCACGGCACTTAAATTCTTGGTTTCTATGACGAGGTGCGAACCAAGCTCTAATACCATGTGAAACAACTGATTACTTAAAAAGCTCCTATATATTCAGCAGTCCCCCTTATATTATACTCAAGAATTTTTGATATATGCAAAACGTGGATTTGAATTAAATGTAAGGAAATCAAATGCGGCTTGGTTATTGATAGAGTGAAGAGATCTGCCATTTCTTGAAATCTCTCTTCTGATTCAAAATCGTGGTGTAACGTGTATCCCCCTTTGTTCCGGTCATGGAATAGACTAAATAAGTCAAAAAATAGATTCTTGTGCAAGAATGAAATCTTATCGGAACCCTCCATATCGATTCATCCTTTGGAATCATATCACATCCCGGATGTGATGATATAGGATGAGTTGAGACGGTCTTTTGTAAATACGTAATTATCTCGAATATGTTAATCATTTCTTTATTTTCATATCGGCTGGAAGGGCAAAAGAAACATTTTATTTTTTCTTCCAAAATCTCTAATCTCTAGTGGACCTCTAAAGTAGATTGTATTGTGGTTTAGTTAAATGATTGTTTGGTTCATGTGAATGTTTATTTTGAGAATAAATGAACAGGGATTTTTGTTTACTATCTATGGTAGTAGTGATGTTATAGTTGTGGTTTTATGACAAAACGATTTTCTACCCCTCATGGTATTCAGATTTTCAAAAGAATGAGTTTTCGTGTGGAAAACAGTTTTCAAATGATTTTCTAGATTTATCTCTATATTAGGTTTTTAAAATAAAGTTTCCGAGTAGGAAGCACTTTTAAATGATAGAGTTGTTTGGTATATTGTGCATTTGCATTATCCTTCACCTAAGGAGTAATTAGAGCATGCATCATATTAAGGATGGTTAGCTGATTGAACATATGAGCATTTATATTGTGTTTGCTTGATTTTTTGAGTGATGTTGTGTGTTGTGGATATTTTAATAGGTGATATGCCGTGCAAATGCAGGGGAGCCTCTGTCCGAGTGGACAGAGGAATTCTTGTGTTTGTGGTGGGTCTGTTCCGTCCCAGGGGCAAGATTATGTTTCAAAAAAAAAGGGGCACTTTTCACTGACTCTGTTTTCAAACTGGCCCTTTTTTAAAAAAAGGCTTATAAAACGGGTCTCGGGGTGTGACAACCTCTCAATACGATCTGAACTCAGTAGTACTTTTAGAAGAAGCACTATATTAAGAATCCCCCTAATAGATCTTTGGTGGTTGAATTAGAAGCACCAATTTGGAGCTCTAGCTTTTGCAAAATATCATTTCATTTTTTTCACTGCAGAAGAAAACCCAGATATTTGTTGCTGCTGAACGCATGAATAGAAGACAGACCAAACAGTTCGTATGTTGCTTGAGGCCGACATGCTATGCAGATGATACCACATGCAGTCTAACCTATTTGAATATGATTTAGTACTATTCTTCTTACTATAATTTCTTTGTTCCTTGTTCCTTGTGCATAAATGTATACAATAAATTACACATTTATTTGAATAAATTTTGTCATGTTCATACTTTGTGCCTATCCGACTGATCTAAACTACATAACGAGCACTTTCAAGTTAAATGAGTGTAAGAAACTTTACTTTGTTTGGATATTTCCGAATGTTCCGAGACTTGCTGGTGCTTGAAACAAAACACTAATGCAATTTTTTAGTTCTCATTTGCTCTTTCATACTTCATATTTGTTTTAGAGATTAGTTGGTTTTTCGAGAGAGTGAAGTAATAGTTGATCTAACATCTCTTTTCTGTTTTTCCTCATTGCATGCTACGTTTGCCGTGAAGAATCAGACAGGGAAATTAACCTTTTTGAATACTTGCTGCACGGATGGATGGATTTGAAAGCTGTAGAACTACGGTCGCAGACATAGATGAATTGGCGGTTTCCATGACAAGGGAACTAACCTATTACTGGTCGCTAGGCGAGGCCCGCGAACGGGGAACAAAACTATGCCTCATCTACAAAATCCCACAACACATCCGCGAGGTCGACAGGAATGCTTACGAGCCGATGGTTCAGTCCTTCGGTCCGTATCATTACGGAACTCCAACTTTACAAGCCATGGAGAAGGAAAAGTGGAACTGCTTGGATTACATCCTGAATTTGAATCGTGAAAAGAGATTGCGTGATTACCTGAAGGTGATGCAGAGGCTGGAGAATCAAGTGAGAAGCTGTTATACGGAAGAAATTAAAATGGACAAGAAGAAGTTTCGGCAGATGCTGTTGCTTGATGGATGCTTTATACTAGTGTCTTTATATGGGACAGCTGGAATTGTAATGCCCGAAACTGAAGCATATGGACAAGCTAATAATCAGGAATTTGTTGGGGGAAATGGAGTAGGACAAAAGGTTCCGTGGCCGAGGCACGAAGGAGAGGCTGCGAACCAAAATAGTATAGCAGAGCATGATGCGGATTATGCGGACCAGATTGGTCGGTGGTATACCAATTTTGTTGCTCACGATCTACTCTTGCTCGAGAACCAGATACCCTTTTTCGTTGTCGAGAGAATATATGAGCTAGTCGCAGGTAAAGACACAGAGAATCAACGACTCACGGACAAAATTGCAGAGTATGTGGAAGAAATTCTGCATTACTATCCGAAAGCAATTCAAGAATTTGAGAGGCCAAAAGATTTTCACCATTTGCTCCACTTGGGTCATATGTACTTCAGACCAAGTCAGAGAATGGAGGAAGACAGTCATCGTCATGCAAGGCCCCGATTTTTTCAACGTCTTCTTCACTTTGGCCGCAGTTATTCGAAGCTAAGCCATCAGCTGGAGGAAAACGATCAAGTCTTTTCTCTTAACCACCAGACGTATTGCTTACAAGCAGCCCAGCAGCGCTGGCGCAGAGCAGCACAATACGTTGAAGCAGGAGTCGAATTTAAGAAGAGAGAGTTCAATAAGCAAAGCCCCCATTCTCTTTTGGACATAAGATTTACCAAGAAAGTGCTGGAAATCCCGTGTTTGCCGATTGATGAGAACACGAGCTCTCTTTTCAGGAACTTTGTGGCTCTCGAGCAAACGTGTCCTCAGTTCGGAAACGATGTTACTGCCTATATTGTTTTCATGTCCCAGCTTACCAACATGCCTGACGACGTCATGCTACTAGCTCAAAGAGGAATCATTGTGCATGAACTGCGTAGTGATGAAGAGGTGTCGACTCTATTCACCAAGCTGAGTAAGGATGTCGTCTTTGACTTCAACGGTAAGCACTACCTAAAATCCGTGTGGCAGATGATGGAAGCGCACTACCAGAGTCGACTGAACAGGTGGATCGCATGGTTGAGGCATAACCACTTTAGCAATCCGTGGTTGGCCCTGGGAGCATTTGCTGCAGTTATCGTGCTTTCCTGCACTGCACTTCAGACACTGATTTCTGTCTTCTCCTATGTTTATCCGCCAACGGATGAATGACTACAAGTAACCTAACTGACAATTAGAAATTTACATTTGCCAATTTCATTAGCGGTTTACCATACATTTTTTTTTATCTTGTCTGTGTATTCTTTGTTTTTTTTCCTGAAGTTTACTTCTCTAGTTATGCAACTTAACAACTTTTGTCTCCTGTTACCCGTTTTAATCATGAACCGAGTCCATGGAGGCAATGCATCGTATGTACCGATTTCCCCGCTCCTCCTTCGCTTTCTCTGCCGCTCTAAAAGGATGTTGCTAAGTTGTTGGCCGATGCAGAAATTGTTCGATTCCTAGAAACCTGGAATAGAAATTTTAACATTGAGACGGCTTTTTGAACTTTCGAGACTTTTCTAACTGATATTCTTATGCATTCTAAGCAAGAGGTCACTTATGGAGATCTTCTTTAAAGAAAGAAATATTTTTCAGGTGATGGTGTAGATTATTTGTTGTTTTTTTCTCTCCTTTTTGTACATGTGAAAGGTGATTCTCACTAATGGAACTGAATTTTCATCAGAAGGTTGGCAATTCGTGCAACACGGAATGCTGGTTTTCCTTTTCGTGCTTAGCTTCTCACAGCGAGGTCTCGATATTAAGATTGATTGTATTGGTTAATTACTTTTGCAAATTCTGCAGATTATATGCAATGTTGTGTCCTTAAAATTTCCGATGGCTCTTTTCTGCATCTTTCTTGTGGTTTTTCTGCACCACTGAGTTCATAGTATTACTAATTGAGCTAGTCTTTTGGGCTATTTTGTTGCTTTGCTTCTGATGTTTGATCTAGTTTAACAGTTCATAATAGGAATTTGCTGCATCTTCCTCTGCAAATCTGGTATGTTCGCACACTTCCGTTGCTAGGAATAAGATTTTTAGATTCAAAATTTGCCCTTTTTCTCAGTTAGTTTTATGCTTTCGTTTGCAGATGCCTGCGGAGTTGAGGCCAAAAATAACACTCAAAATAGTGAGGTAAAGTTTAGAATATGTCGCATTACCTATTTATTACCTGTTAAATGCTTGCTAAATGATTTGGACCTGTGGATTTCGTACTACATCTCCAAAATAGATAATATTTGCATCCTTTGTATTTATATTCTCATCGGCTTGTATTTAATTTTGGCTGCAGTAACATGGTACTTTGCTCTTTTTTCGTTCTCGACCTTTTATTTTGGCTAGAAATTTTATCCTCTACCTTGGAGGAAAATTTTTTTCTTGAATTAGTCTAATTAAAGTTATCTTTTCTTCTATTACTTGGTGATGATAATTGATTAATTGGCTACCCAGGGCTTTAACTTCACTGTAAGGCTTCACTGGAAGCAGCAAAACAATGCATGTGTTCTACGTCTAAATATTTTGCATCGACACAAATGTGTTGAGAAAATATTAATTTGTGTCAGTTTTTAAATTTCCAATACGATTAACAAACTATTTATTTCAATGAAAAAAATTGTCACCAAAAATAGATATTTTGTGCCGGTTTTAGTTATAAGGTCGTAAGACGTTAGTTCATTGTGTCAGGTGGAGCTTTTATGACACAAAAACCGTCTTTTGTGTCGATTTTGATATGTATAATTTGTTCAATTTAGGATCACTTTTATAGATTAACAAGAAGTGATTGTAAATCAAATTCACGCACCACACATTTTTTTCAAACTGATGGTATCTGAGTTCGGTTCGATCTAACCTATTATTCCTTTTTCTTTTTCGTTTGTTGTATATTTTTCATCATCTCTATGTTGCTCATGTGGCTTTCATTATATTTATGCAGTATATTTGTTTGTCGCATTTCATATACACTTTAATGTGTCACCGGAGTTTCAGGTGTTATATTTCACCCCTTTGGATGGAATGATGGCAAATTTCAAAAAGTTCTCAAGCTGTTATTTTTCGCAATTTAGGTTCTTTGCATGTAATAAGGAATGATCAGACAAGGCACGCGAATGTCACATATCGAAAATCCGATGCAATGTTGGGAGAGGGCCTAGTACATTGCATGGGTTCAGTTTAATGTCACTCTAATAGTCCCACGTCAGGTGGAAAAATGATTCTAATTAGAATATATGAGGCCTACATATTAGTAATGATAATTGGGTTTAAGCATTTTGGGCCAGTAGTTTAGGCCCAACGAGTTTTGATTGCTAGCAGGTCGGAATGATTCTGATTAGAATATATGAGACCTACACGCTAATAATAATAATCGAGCTTAAATATTTTGGGCTAGTGGTTTGGGCCCAATGAGTTATTATTGCTAGAATATGTGACTGTTAGTTCTGATAAAGTTTGGATCGTCGCAAATTATAGGATACGCTTGAACACTTATTGGAACTTTTTGAAGAGCAAGTGATCAGATTATATGTATTTTGGTGATGCAGTTTTATTTGGGTCTTTTCATAATTATAGATGCTGCATGGGACTATTGTGAAACTTCAATCTTAGAACTTGACGAATTTGTGAGCGCTAATAGAGGCAAGTAAATAGTAACTATTTTGCAAATGGTAGAAAATATGCGGATCCGAGTGGGTTCGAGATATGATTATTATCTGTTTTGTTCACTAGTTGCTGGTACGTCCGAATGAGTTTTATAGTTATTATTGACTATCGTGGCATATTCACTTACACATTATTATATCATGATCTATTGTTATTTACGACTACTGCGGTCGGATACCTCGCAGGTGAGGGATTTTTCTTGTATGCGGTTTCTGAGGAGGAATGGCGCGTAATTGTAGTTCTCGTGGTTAGAGTGACAGAGTGGAGATGCTCTAAATTATGACCGTTGTGGTTTAAAATTAAAATTATTGTTATTCTTGGAAGTAGATTTCTTGTTAAGCAATGCGCTTTCTTTTGTTGTCTATCATTTGAGGTACCGAGAGTCGGGACGTATGAGATAATTGGCCGGGAGAGCTCGTTAGATAGATTTTATCTTTTGGACAGATAGTTTATTTTGATTTGAGATTGATTAATTGAATATCTAATAGTTATTGCTCAGCTTTGTTTTAATTAATAAATCATTTTATTTAGTCTTTAACTAAGAGGGTGGCTTTGGATCGATTTTAGGCCTTCTGTTTTCAGAGGTTCTTTCTCTGGATTCGTGGCCGGTTGTTTTGGTTCGGATCTGAGCAGTCGGATCTGCGGTAAGACAACTTCAGTGGTATCAGAGCTTAGGTTGTTGACACCTTAGGGCAAAATGACACAATACTTAGGAATTTAGGACGCGCGAGTGCGTAGGATTCCTTTTCAAGATATGAGGTGAGAGTTTAGCATATTTTATGTCTTGATTGTGTTTTGTTTTGTAGATGATGGCTTGTTCTCAGAGGACTGTCACTTCGCACGCTAATCTACCTGTCGATCCTATTCCGCTGTTGGAAACTATATTATTCTGATGCAAAATTCTCTGATCCTAATTGTTGAAATT
Source organism: Ananas comosus (assembly GCF_001540865.1). Lineage (NCBI taxonomy): Eukaryota > Viridiplantae > Streptophyta > Magnoliopsida > Poales > Bromeliaceae > Ananas > Ananas comosus. Next base: position 2,300,526 of record NC_033631.1, on the reverse strand, counting down.
GATATTGATTTGATGCCAACTACAAGAACTGCTATTTACTCTGATAAAACTTATTGGAAGCAGTATTGCTCTTCTACCAATTATTCTTCTTGTAAGAATTAGTATAGGAGCGAATACTGGTTCCTATAATTAGTACCAGAGCAGTATCTTTCAACAAGTTTGTCTTAGGCTTAGTTTGGTATTGAGACCTATCTAACGTTATTAGATAAAATGGAGTTGAAGAAAAATTTATAGGGATATGTTTTTGCGTTCTCTTGTGGGACTGCATAAAATATACTCATCGCGATATGCGGAATGCAATATTACGTACGGAAATAAATATGGTATTTTTCCAACGTACTATTTTACCGCATGTAACGCAATCTCTCCGCAATTCCAAACGAAGCCTTAGTAGTTTTCTAATGGGCTGGACTTCATGCTGTTTACTCGAGTGCGCACAAAGGCCTCTTTCTTCATTTCGACAAAATATTTCTTTGAAGGACCTTACATTCTCTTCGTTTTTTTGGTTGAAATATAAAAAATTCCTTCGTAAATATTTGCTTTTTACTTTTTCCTTTTGACTTTTGAAAATCTTACATTTACACCCTAAATTTTAAGTTGATGCATATCAGGGTTCTGTTACTCATCAATTTCTTATAATTAATGCTATGAATATCAAAATGTTATTTTTTTATAGAACAAGTGAGAATAATTTGATTATTTCACCCTCTTTATTAATATTGTAACCTCCTGATTTTTTTAAAAAATTTTTAAAGAAATACAATGTAGTTTCAGAAAGTTAAAAAAATAAAAAATAAATTTTATAGGAGGATTTTTTGTAGGCCATTATGCATAAAATATCCATTTGAGCTTTTGCAAAAGTAGATCGTCTTTTTGGATTTTGTAGATTCGGGTCGAATTTTGAGAAATCTGATCAAAATACCCTTATTCCTTTTTCTCTCTCCTTTTTTTTTTTCCTCTCAATTCTTTTTTTTTCTTTCTCTTCGAAGAGGGCGGCGGAGGCGGAGGCGGAGGCGGAGGCGAACTCGCCTCTGTCTTGTGCGTCCTCGCCCCTGCACCCTCCCTCTGCCTTCCTCGCTTCCAACCCCACCGAGGCTGCATCTCGACCCTCTTTTTTTTTCTCTCTCCGACCCTCCTCCATCGCCTTCCCGGCTTTTTACAACGGTAAAGAGGGCAGCACCACATCCTCTTCCTCTCTTTCTTTTCTCGTTCTTTTTTTTTTTTTCTTCGACTCCCATCTACCGCCTCCGCGACCCTCCACGATGGTAACGAGGATAGCGGTGCATCCTCTTCCTCTGCCTTCGTCCGACATCGGTGCCAGAGAAGGAGAACTTGGAGCGAGTGCAGGTGAGAGTAGAGCCAAGAAAAAAATATGCAAAAAATAAAAAGTAAAAAGAATAAAGAATAAAATTGTAGTGTTCCTGGGACTTAGCTGTCTGAGAGACTTCATCATCAGTGCCTTGTTGACATGTCTGGAGAGTGTCAGGACAAGTCAGAATCGTTTTGGCGCGAATTAGACGCAAAATGGACTCGGCACAGTGCAAGAGTAGAGTTCTGACACTGAAATCTGCAAAGTGTAGGATTTCAGTGTTGAGTAGCGGTATCTGGGAGGAGTACGGGTACCCCAGTGGGATTACAGAACTGAATGCTCTCGGGTTTGCGCAGTTTGATGTTGAGTACCGGTACCTGTTGGTGAGTACCGGTACTTAGTTTCAGTACCGGTACTGAAACTGAGTATCAGTACTGCATCGGGCTAGTACCGGAACTCAGTGCGAGAGGTTGCGGAAAGAGCGCCAAGTATCGGTACCCAAGTTGAGTACCGGTACTCCAAAAGGCAAATTGAGTTGGTATGGGGTATTTTGGTCTTTTTAATTGTCGAGAAGTGCAACCTACCCCCAACAACCCCAGCCTTTTCTCTTTGTGCTTGAAGGTGGAGAATTCAGGTTAGCTTCTCCTCCATCTCTCTCTCTCTAGCTTCTTTTCTCTTCTCGTTGGGAGCTTGAAGATCGAGCTGATGTTTCTTCTTGTCATTTGGAGGTTTGCGCGTGTGCTGTGGTTGAGTCCAGTTGAGGCCGTTCGAGATCGAGTTAGCGCGAGGGTCCTCATATCGACTTCTAGCCGACATTGGACGAACGTTCGAGGTGGGTTAATATTTACCGAAATCGTCGGATTTCTTTTTAAGTCATAGAGTTGTCAGCATGTATTTCTTGGTTATTCTTCATATTTAGTAGCTTGAATTCATCATTTTGCATATCTTTTATGAAATTTGAATTTGGAGCCTTAATGTTGGAAGATTTCTTATATGTTAAATTGAGATTTGACTTAGGAGAAACTCGTTCAACCTACACTGTCACTTTTTAAAAAATTAACGAATTTAACTTTAGGAGCTATTTTCCTATTGTATCACCGCTGTTAGCGCGTCATGGATACTCATGTTAGTATAGGTTAAGATTACGCTCGTGCTAAGGGGCCGAGCTCGATTTACAGTAGAGTTTGGACTGTTTCGTACTGTCGGGTGCCGTTGGTATTGACGGTGGACCCAGATGTTTACATTTTGTCTCAGATTGTGCCAAGGACATGCGAGCTTTGGTTGTTAGGCTAGTTTGACCCATTTGCATTGACTATAGTCTGTGTGAGCTTGATTGAGCTCGACAGAGACACGCTTGCATACTCGATTGGGTCGCTCCACGAGTGCCGCTCCGGAGTGAGGCTTGACTTGCGTTGATGTTGCAGCAGTCCTGTTTGGACAGTTTACTTGGACTGGCCACCTCTGTGGGTGGTGTGCGGTATAGCTTGGATACAGGCCGAGTGGGTTCGTTTGGGCAGCCATTGTGAGATTGGGTCAATGTGATGCATGTCTATGTCTACAGATAGCCTGTGTTGGTTAGCGATAGTATAGTGACATATAGCTGTAGAGTTATTTTCAGCTTTCCTTACCGTCCTTTGCGTACCTTACTGTAGACTTAGTTGGTAGGCCGTTGAGGTCGGTGACGGTACCCATTGAGGATTACTCTGTTTTGCAGTAGTTTTCACATCCAATTGTTGACACCTTTTTGCAGAGCCGTCCGCTGCTGCTGCTGGTGCTGTTGTAGATTCTGACCGAGGCAAGGGAGTTGCGAGCTAGAGTCCTCCCTTCCCTGGTCTTTGCTAGAGAAGCACCTTCAAAGATAGTTTTGCGGTTTTATGTACATACTGTTATGTTTGTGGTACTCGCTGGAGCAAGGTTGTTCTGTGGCTCGTGTATGTACAGTGGACACTTTTATGTTTTATATATACATGTTTATTATAGCAGCTCTTTACCTCTTGTGCTATATTCTTTTTACAGATACAACTATCGCTTCATATACACGAAAAATTCTTGTGTATACGGCGTTGGTGTGTCCGGGGAAACGTAGTAATCCGGAGTATGACAAAAATATAAAAAAATAATTTTTCTACAAGAAAAATGAAGAACCAGAGAGAAAAGAAGAAGATGATAAATTTGCACTGTTTCATGGGAATGTTGCATTGTTTCTAGGGAATGTTGCACTGTTTTAGGGAAATGTTACACTGTTTTAGAGAAAATTTATACTCTTTAAGAGAAAATATAATTTTTTAGATGAAAGTTGCACTCTTTGTACAAAAGTTGCACTCTTTGAACGAAAATTATATTATTTGGACAAAATTTATACTATTTTTTCTCTTCCTCCTCTTCTTGGGCCAATAGTGCAATTTTCGGCCAAATAGGACAATTTTCGTTCAAAGAGTGCAACTTTCGTTCAAAGAGTGCAATTTTCATCCAGAAAAGTATATTTGTTTCTCTCAAAGAGTGTAAATTTTCTTAAAAACAGTGCAACATTCTCTTGAAATTGTGCAAATTCATCTTCTTCTTTTCTCTTTGCTTCTTCATTTTTTTTGTAGAAAAAATATTTTTCTTGTAGAAAAAATATTTTTCTTTATGTTTTATTCTTTTTTTTTTATTTTATCTATATTTTTTTCTCAGCTCCGCTCTTACCCGTACTTGCTTTGAGTCCTCCTTCTCCAGCATTGGCATCGATGCCTACGTTGGTGAGGGTGGAGGAAGAGGATGCGGCACTGTCCTCGTTACTGTCGTGGAGAGTCGCGGAGGCAGTAGGGGGGGTCTAAGAGAAAAAAAATTGAGAGAAGAAAAGAAGAGGAAGAGGACGTGACGCTACCTTCTTTACTATTGTAAAGAGTCGGGGAGGTAGTCGAGGAGGGCCGGAGAGAAAAAAAAAAGAGGTCAAGGCGCGGCCTCGGCGGGGTCGGAGGGGAGGAAGGAAGAGGGAGGGTGCATGGGCGAGGGCGAGGGCGGGGTGCGCGGGACAAAGGCGAGGCAAGCCGCCGCCGCCGCCTTCGTTGCCCTCTTCGAAGAGAAAGAAAAAAAAAAAGAGGAGAGAGAAAAAAAAATAAAAATATTTTGGTCAGTTTTTTAAAAATCCGGTTCGAATCTGCGAAAGTCAAAAAGGCACTTTTGCAAAAGCTCAAAACTAATGAATTTTTTATGCAAATTGGCTTTTTTTTTGTAATTAGATTTTTTTAGGCTAAATTATCAAAACTCTCCTATAAATATTCGTTTTTTCACCTTTTCTTCTTAACTTTCAAAAACTATATTTTATCCCTTTAATATTTCAAGTTGTTGCAATTAACCCCTCTCCATCATGATTCCATCACTATTCTGTCCATTTCTTATATTTTATATAAAAAATGGCCTTCAAAATTACAGAAATATATGAAAAATTATTATTTTTTCTTATAAAAAAACTAAGAGCAATTTTGTCATTTTACCGTCTCCATTAATGCCGTACCACCTCTGAATATATTTCTTAAATTTTAAGCAGGCAAATTATAGATTTTTAGAAGTTAGAAAAAAAATAAAAAAAAATGATATTTATAAAAAAGTTTTCTATATTTTAGCCTTCATATGGAATGTCATATCAATAAAGTATGTTTTCATGATAATCGTGTCCTGTTGTAGTATTTGAAATTAACACAAAAAGTAATTTTCACTCGGCTCGTTATCTAGAAACCTTTTATTAAATAACACAAAGTGCAAAGCTAATCCACCTCAAATTGAGATCAATTTTTATAACTAGAATAGCATAATCATAATCCGATTATCAAAATAAATTACTAAGATCTAGTAATTCTTTAGGCTACATTTATAAGCCATGTTTATTTATTATTATGCTTCTTCAGAAAGCGCTTCTCGTGAAAAGTAGCTTCTCAAGTGGAAGGTGGAAGCCGAGGTGGCCGAAAAAATGGAGGTAGTTTAACGAAAAGCTTCTCTTCTTTATCATTTTGGACGCCACCTTTCTCTCCTGATTTAAAAAAAGAAAAAAAAAGAAAAAAAAATAAGGGTATGAGAATAATCAATAATTTACAAATTATCTAGTAAATTTCAACCCTAAATTACAAAAATCCTTCATGCACTTTAGCCTGTGTTTCAATTATTGTTTGATACTAAAATTCAAAAAATATTTTTTAGATCTTAGCTAGAAAGGGAATGATTATAATGTTTGAATAAAAACAAAACTGACACGTGGCAATGAGGCTCCTACCAAAGTTTTTTTACTTATCTTTTCTATCATAAACTTTTAATTACAGAATTAGATATGTTATATTACTATTATAATCAACCCAAAATTGTTTCCATCATTAGTTTTTTCACCTTTTTTTTAGCTAGAGATTCTTTTCTAAAATTTTTCAGCTATTTCTTTTTTCAAATTCGCAATTCAGTCTAAATATTGATTTGATTAATAGTTTTAAAATTTCCCAATATGCAATACTAAATCTTAGGAAGAATAATTGAAATCCAAGCTTAATTTCTAGTTAATTCTAGTTAATTACAATTTTGAGAGCAAATTAAAGAATTAATAAAGGAATAACAGTTAAGTTTAATTAAAAGCACAGTGTTAGTATATACTCAATCACTTTGAAACTCATAATTTACTTAAGCTGAATTTGCAATTCATTATTGTTAAGAATTTTATAGTGCCAATTTGTTTTACATTTTTTTACGTAATTTAAAACCTATCTGCCAATTTATACAATATATCTTCTTTTTTTTTTGAGAGATAGGTAGCATGCTACATACTTCGTTTATTTCATTTAAAAATAAACGTTACCCGCTTTGTTTATTTCATTTAGAAATAAACTTAGCCGGAAATGTGAATAAACTAGGATTTGACCTCGGAACCTCGGGTACCAACCACCAAACCCTTTGCCACTTGTGCTAGAGACTGTCGGTAACTTATACAATATATGCAATCTTAAATTAAATAAAGGGTATAACATGTATTGAGACACCTAGTTGTTCTTCAAACAGGTATTTGAACTTTTACTTTTGGTAATTATGTCCCTTAAAATTTATTAAACAGTTGAATAGGCTCCTCTCCTTAATTGAAGTTATAAATTCAATTGCAGTATTGGTCACGATTTTGCATATAATCGAATAAAGCTTCTAAATACAACAACAAAGAAAAAATATATATTTTAAGATAAAAAAATAAACAAATTGAACAAATTTATCCTGTTCTATAATTCTTATTGCTTGATTATCAAAACTAAAAGAGAAAAAATAATTTATTTATTTTTATTTTGAGTCCTACAAGATTATTTACATGATATATGATTAAAATAATTATATAATTAGTAGCCACAATTGTGGAGATGGACTTATTAAACTATTTGATAAAGCTTAGCTAGCAGATTATATTGCTAAAATTGAAGTTTATGTATCTGTTATTAATAGAGCAGAACTTTAGTAGGTCTCTATATATTTTTCTGGTAAGTAAAAAATTAGTTGTTTACTAGTCTTACCGAAAATTGATACTTCAAAAATAATTTACTTATATAATTACACTCCATAAGCTAGGGTTGGCAATTTAACTCACTGTTCGCAAGCCTACTCGTGTTCGGTTTCAAATAAACTCGAGATTAATTGCTTGTTTAATAAAAGAGCTGAATGCGAGCTCAATTTTTTAGCTAGAAATCTTAACGAGCCGAACATGGTAGGGATCAGTTTGCTCTTGTTCGGCTCCATATATTTATATATAGAGTGTGGTTACTATACTGTTATGAGTATAAAGCCTTCGTACTCATAATTTATTTTTAATGATGGAGCTTATGAATCGACAATTCATACCGTTAAATATGATCTAGATTATTTAAAACTTCTAAAAAATGAATTTCGTAATTTTTCGAAATTATAATAGAGTTCACCAAGCAGGTATAAAATGAACGGTCAAAATCGAACAACATTCTAAAAATGGATGATCAGATATTTTAATTTAAGATCGGAATTATTGATCTTTATCAAGATAGTTAATAGAATTTTGTATAAAAAATTGAATCGATTTTGATTCTTTTACGCCATAAAACTAGCAAGTATCCTATACCGACAGTTAAAAATTGTCAATTTTGAGATCTTTGATCGTAAGGTAAATGATGTCAAAAAATTATAAAATTTGATTTTTAGAAGTTTTAAATACTCTGGATAATATTTAATGGTATAGATCGTCGAGTCGGAAGCTCTATCACTGAAAACGACTTATGAGTATGAAGGCGATTGTGCTCATAATACTATAGTAGTCAGACTATATAGAGTCTTGCTACTATACTCTTTTGAGCACGATCGCCTTTGTTCTCATAAGTTGTTTTTATGATAAAACTTGTAAATCGATGATTTGCATCATTAAATATGATCAAGAGCATATGGACTTTTTAGAAAATAAATTTCATAATTTTTCAATATCATTTACCTTACGATCAAAATATCTTAAAATTGACAATTTTGAACGGTCGGTATGGGACACTTGCTAGTTTAACGGTGTAAAAGAATCGAAATCGGTTGAAACTTTTATAAGAAATTCTATTCACTATCTAAATAATTATCAATAACTCCGATCTTAAATTGAAGTATCCGATCATTCATTTTTACGATGTTATTCGATTTTGACCTTTCATTTTATGTCCGCTCGATGGACTTTATTATAATTAAAAAAAAAACAAAATTTATTTTCTATAAGATTTGAAATATTCTAGATTATATTTAACGGTACGGATCGTTGATTCGAAAGCTTTATCATTGAAAACAACTTATGGGTACGAAGGGTTCTATACTCATAAGAGTACAGTAGCCCTACTCTCTCTCTCTCTCTCTCTCTCTCTCTCTCTCATAATATATATAGTACGTTTTCTACGCTTTCGAAAGTAAACGCTTTCGAAAGTATAGAGACCTTCGTGCTTATAAGTTATTTTCGATAATAGGATATACAATTCGATGATCTACTCCGTTAGACATGACCTACACTATTAGGACAATTTAGAAACTAAATTTCATAATTTTTTCACATCATTTATTAAGTAATCAAAGGGTCTCAAAAATTACTATTTTAATGGCCGATATGGTATGTTTATAAATTCAATGGTGTAGAACAATTTAAATTACATGAAATTTTAATAGAAAATTTTACTTCACATCAAGAGCAAGATCATTGCTTCTGATTCAAAATTTTAGTCTCTTACCACTTTTTTTTTTTTTTTGTGAGATCTTTATTTTCAACTGTTCATTTTGAGACTACTCATTTACTAGGTAAACGAAGTCAAAAAAAATATGAAATTTGATTTCTAAATAATTCTAATAGCGTAAATCATGTCTAATGAAACTGATCATCGAATTGGATATCCCATAATTGAAAACAACTTACAAGCATAGAGGCCTCTGAACTTTCGAAAGCGTAGGAGCCTATATATAGAGAGAAAGAGAAAGTGAAGAAAAAGAGAGAGAATCTGGCCACTATACTATCGATAGTATCAAGCGTTTGGTATTATCGAGTTTTTCGCAGTTCGATCCATCCCTTTGACCATTTTCCCGTTAGATCATACTATCAAACCAACCTCCCAGTCAACCCTAGGTGACCATTATCATCCTAACCACATATCTCTTCGTTAAAGGGCCGAAAACCTAGTAGCACCAAGCGCTCTACACTATTAATAGTATAGTAGCCTAATTTTATATATAGAGTTGAGTTGGAATACTATCGGTAGCAAACGGACCTCGTTGCCACCTATGTATTTTCGATGATGGACCTCCAAATCAACGATCGGCATTGTTGAAAATGATTTATACCACTTAAAGTATTTAGAAATCAAATTTCATGCTTTTCCGATATTATTCTCTTGTCCATCAAGTGGGCGTAAAAATGAATGACTGAAAATAAATATCCTCTAAAAAATGATGATGGGAATTCTGTAATCAGGATCGAGAGTATAGATCTTGTTCTAAATAATTTAAAGAAGTTTCTAAACAAAATTCAATTGATTTGGATAGCTTTACATTGTTAAACGAGAAAACGTCTCATATCTACCATTAAAATTACAAGTTTTGAAATCCTTTGATCATTAGATCAATGATATCGAAAAGATTTGAAATTGATTTCTAGATACTTTAAGTTGTATAGATCATGTCCAACAGTGCCGATCATACATTTGGAAGCTCTAACATCAAAAAAAAAAAGAGTGGCAGCGGAGCCCGTTTGCTATCGATAGCATTCCAGCTCAACGTTATATAAATATAGAGCCTTTAGTACTCATAAGTTATTTTCGATGATAGAGCTTCCGAATCGATGATCCACTATGTTAAATATGATCTAGAATATTTGAAACTTCTAAAAAGTAAATTTTGTAATTTTTTTAAAATCATAATAAAGTCTATCAAGCGGGTATAAAATGAACGTTCAAAATTGAACGACGTCCTAAAAATGGATGATCGGATCATTCAATTTAAGATTGGAGTTATTGATCATTATCTAGGTAGTGAATAGAATTTTCTATCAAAAACTCAATCTATTCCAATTCTTTTACACTGTTAAACTAGTAAGTATCCCATATCGACTATTAAAAATTATCAATTTTGTGACCCTTTGATCGTAAGGTAAATGATGTCGAAAAATTATGAAATTTGATTTCTAAAAGTTTTAAATCCTCTAGATAATATTTAACAGTATGGATCATCGATTCGGAAGCTCTATCATTGAAAATGACTTATGAGTACGTGGGCGGTACTCATAAGAGTATAGTAGTTGAACACTCTCTCTCTCTCTCTCTCTCTCTCTCTCTATCTTTCTCTCTCTCTCTCTCTCTCTCTCTCTCTCTCTATATATATATATATAATTATACTACTACACTATCTATAATACTGGAACTCCGGTACTATAGTCTCATATTTGATCATACGATATTCAAATCAATTATCCACACCATTAAATGTGATCTAGGACATATAAAGTTCTTAAGAATAAAATTTTAATTTTTTTGACATCGTTTACTTAGTAAGTAAATCATGCTAAAATGAAAGGTGAAAATCGAACAATCTTGAAAATTCGAGGATAGGACTTTTGAATTCACGATTAAGAATGCTGATCTTGATTTAAATAGTTTAAAGTACGTTTTATTATCAAAGTTTGAATAAATTTATATTCCTCTACACTGTTAAACTACAAACTCGCCATAGTAGCCATTAAAAATTAACAAGTTTAAAATGATTTGATCACAAAGTGCACTATGTCTAGAAAATATAAAATTTTGTTTGCAAAAACTTCAAATATTCTAAATCAGTATTAATGGTGTGGATCGTTAATTTGAACACCCTAAGATTGAAAATTAGATTATAATACCGAAGCCCTGGTACTACAGATAGTATAGGATCCTAGCGCTCTCTCTCTCTCTCTCTCTCTCTCTCTCTCTCTCTCTCTCTATATATATATATATATATATATATTACAAATTTTTGCCATTTGAATTTTAAGCCAATCCAAATGTAAGGCGACCTACATTTTATGAATTTTAATAATTAGATTAAAATTTTAGTTTTCTATTTTTTTTTTCAACTTTTTACTTAGTAGTAGGGATAAAAACCTAACTTGTTGTTCGCAAGTCAGTTCGTGTTTGCTCATTAATAAACAAGACGAACATGAGCTGGATTATTTAGCTCTATATTTTAATAGGCCAACTCGTGCTCCGCTCATTGACAACCTACCATAAGCATTATGGCTATCATATGCTAAACTTATTTTAAGAGCTTTGTATCTAAATTTAATAATTATTATAAATTTTGGGGCCTTTTAAGACAATGTATAAAATACAAGGTTAAAATTGATGCAAATTTTTTTAGGAAAAGTTTTCGATAATCTTCATATAGTTTATTTTCTTTCACCTTAGTACTTTACGGTTTTAATTAGTCATATCACTTAAATACCATATAGTTTTTATTTTTTCTTTTCCTTAATTCCACTATTATTTTCTCAGTTAAAACTATCACACCCCTTGTATGTTAGGAATTGCAAATGGGTTTCGGTTGGTGAAGATCCCGCTTCGATTCACCCCAAATGGAATCCAAAAAAAAAAATATGAAAATAATCAGCATTGAATCCGCCCTCCTTAGCTAACAAATGCATCAGGATACTGGGGACCCCTTTCTTCCTTTGAGCCACTCCGATTCGTCAGAAATTCTCTCCTACCCTGATAAGCTCCTAATGGAGTTGTAAGTGGGGGCAAAATGTAGGATAAAATTCAATACGTCAAGGATTCGTCTAGACTAGCCAATACAACGGAGCGGGAGGTGGGGGAGCCTCCCACCTAGTTTGCATCCCTAGCATATGTGCATAGTAGACCTCACTTTTTTGCCCACCGGAGACTCCATAAATAATCCGAATTAAACCCTAAGAAGTTCCATGTCTTTTTTATTGATTTTTGTGGGACATCTTTAACATGCGCGACGCGTAACAATATTAACAAAGGAGATAGCAATAATACTAACGAAAAACGAAAATAAAATCACAAAGTACTTAAATAATATAGTTAAAACAATAGTATTGAATTAAAAAAAAAGATAAACAACGAGGGGTATATGAAGTTTCCCATTATATGGGGCAATAGATACTGCGGCTAGGGGTGTAAAACGGGCAGGGCGGCACGTGAGCCGCTCGGCCAGCATGGCCTCGGGTACTGTAGCAGTGTGCCGGGACGGCCCGACCCAAGCCTCTGGGCCGTGGTGGGCCTCTCCTTTGGAGCCCAACGGCTCAGTACGGTACTGTCCGAAATGGGCCCGGACTATGCCGGGCCGAGGGGAGGCGGGGTGGCCCGGCACGACATGATCCGCTTGGGCCGTGCCAGCCGGGTCAGCATGGCCTGGACCCCAAGGCCCAATTGTCTTGGGCCATGGTGTCTGAGCTCTTGGGGAGGAGCCTCCCTAGGAGGGAGGAGCAGTTTTGGTCCATTGGACCAAAATTCGAATTTTGGTAATCTATCTCATTTCTTTTTTAAAAAAAAAAGAATACAAATTTATTTATTTATTTTTTAAAATAAATATTTATTTTAGTATAATTATATTTGCAATTTTTTAATATTTTAATCAAAATATTAATTTAAATAAAAATATTGATTGTTTATATTTTTAAATTTCATACTAAATTTTTTTAAAAAATTTAAAAATAAATATTTTACTAGGCCGGCACGAAGCACGGCTCGTGCCTTCCGAACCGAAGGGCCATGCCAGGCCAGAGGGTAGACAATTTGGGCCGGCACGGCCCGGCCCCTAGCCTGTTTTGATTCGGAAAACGTGGGCCGTGCCGGGCTGGCACGGCCCGGCCCACATTACACCCCTAACTGCGGCCCCTTTTGGTAAAAATATATGGAACTCCCTAAAGCATATGCCATTTTGAAATAACCTCCTCAGTTACTTTATTTTATTTTATTTTTAAACTGAGAGTCCCTCAACTTCTATTTTTTTTTATTCGGGGTTTTTTATATTTAAATTAAAAATCATATCAAATTGCTGACTCTGTAAGTTATCAACCTTTAATTGGTCTAATTTTATTTAATCAAAAGTGATTAAATTCATTAAATTTGGTGAGACCTTCAATAAGTTTAAAAAAATTTCCAAATCTTTTTGTCTTAAATCACTTAGATTCCAAAAATTTAGAAGTAGAGTAGGTCTCAATCAAAAAAAGGTATATTTTAATTTGCTCCCTGTGGTTTAACTCATTTTTATTTTGCGAGCATATTGCTCAAAACATTGCACATAATTATCCTATGGTTCAACTCTATTTTTACCCAAAAAATATACTATCAAATAAGGTAGGAAAGCAAAATTTTTTAATAACTATAGAATAGTTAAGTATAGTTTTTTGATCCACAGAATGATAGAGTAAAATGAGCTAAACCACAAGATAGTACAACTTTTTAAACCACAAACCGACCGTCTCTAGAGTAAGTGGTAAAGGGCTTGGTGGTTGATACCCGAGGTCAAAGTTTCAATATTAGTTGATTCACATTTTTCAGCTAATTTTATTTCTAAATGAAATAAATGAACCGGATAGCGTGTTACCTATCTCTCAAAAAGAATATTTTTTTTTAAACCACAAGATAACAAAGTGAAAATAAGCTAAACCATAGAGGGGCAAATTGAAGTTTACCGCCTGAAATAAATTTTAACGAAAAAGTTGAGGGGCCTATTTCAGAATTTTCTATGGTCGAGGGAGTCTCTATATATTTTTACCCTTTGTTGTTATTTTTATTTTTAATTTCAAGAACTCAAAAGGGAGTGCAGGTGAATATGTGAGTCTGAACTGACCTAGCAAAGTGGTCTCTCTTATCTCCTTTGCAGGTGCTGCTGAAGCTACATCCTTAGCTGCAGATGCTAATGGAACATGTCGCGAGACCGCGGCGGCGGCGACGACGGCGAGCTCGCCTTCGATGACGAAGAGGATGGCGAGGGCAAGGAGGAGCGTTCGTGGCGCCATCGGTTCCTTCCGCTTCGTTTACGGCGATGAATCTATGCTGCCCTTGTGGAACTATATATGTCCAAGCTCATGTTCTGAGCCTCACACTGCATAGCAAACAACTGCAAGCTCAAGATGGGCCAAATTGCATTTTAGTCCCTGACCTTTTAACGAGTTCTAAATTCAGTCCTAGTTGGTAAACATGTATAAAACTTACCTCAACTATCACCTATTTGGATCTTGCTACCTTCCTTTTAAAAATTTTGATTTTACTCCATGGCCTTTTAATTTATTTAATTTGAATCGATTAATAATTTTTTAACTTCAAATTTGAATATGACTTTTATGTTTACGAATTTAATTAGTAAATTTTATGTAATTTATAATTTGGGTTCTTTACTTTTTAATAATTTAGGTTTTGGACTTCCATACATATTGTATTTCTTTTTAGTCCCTGATCCTTAAACAAACCTTAGTTGTTATTATTATGAAATAATCATTTTGTACCCTCTCTAAAATATAGAACTTAGTTTAGCTTAATCCGATATGGATTATAAAGGCTATTTTAATTTACACCGTAAATTTTGAAGATTAAAGTGTCACATGCCTTATACTTTGAGTTAAAAATTATTTCTATCTAATGTTCGACAATTAAAATGCTACGCGTCTTATAACTCGAGTCAGAAATTACTATGAATTAAAGTTTGCAGATTAAAAATATCAGGACCAAAAGTGTATTTTACCCTCATATTTTGTGTAGTTAGTATTTTGCTTTCATTTAACAAGGGCCACATCACTTTTTTTTTTTTTTTTTTGGCAAAATTACAGAAAACCTCGCTGTCAAAATCTGATTTTTTACTTTTTTTCTGTCATTTAAAACCTACATTTTGTCCCCTTGTAAAATAAAAAATGTTCACACCTCCTGCCCTTAGTGATCCGTTAAGGTCCTGTTTAAAAAATATTATTATATTTTTTATGCCAAAAATGTCCTCAGTCTTCTCTCCTGTTGCCAAAAATGGTGATGGGCAAAATGATTATTTTGTCATCACAGTTTATACCGTACTCCATGTGAACATTTTTCATTTTATAAGGGGGCAAAATATAGATTTTTAAATGATAGGAAGGAAAGTGAAAAATTGAATTTTGACGGGTGGATTTTATGTAATTTAGCTTTTTTTTTTCTTTTAATTTCATAGGGTTGCAAAGCTAGTTTTGAGCCACAGCCTAACTCCTTAATTAAAAGGAATCAATATCTACTCACTTTATCTCTGTGTTGAGACCCATGTGATTTTGTTCTTTCTTTTTGTTTTGTTTTGTTGTTTGTTTGTTTGTTTTTTTTTTTTCTTTGAGAGCCAAGAGGTAGGGATGCCAATAAGTCGAATTTTCAAAATTTGAACCCGAACACAACTATCAGACTCAAAAACCAAATCCAAAACTGAACCTTTGATGGATTTTATAAATCCATATCCAAACCCGAATCTGGCCAAAAATTTGAAATCTGAATCTAAAAATTAGAACCCGAACAATTTGCCTTTACAATATTTCAAAATATATTATATTAAATCTAAATTTTTAAAATACAAATTCAAATATAACACAAAACATATATATATATATATATATAGAGCAATGCTATTGTGCTATTAGGAGTACAATAGTTTTTATGCTCCTAAATTTTTAATTATTTATTAATTTTGATGGATAATTTGGGTGAGAGAGAAAAGAGAAATTGGAGAGAAATTAGTTTCTTAATTTTTCTTCTCTTTGAATATCTCCTTAATTTCTCTTCTATTTCTCACTCTAACCACTCATCAAAATTGATGGATGGTAGCAAGAGAGAGAGTCTGGTTACTATACTCTTATGAGTATAGACTTGTTTGTACTCATAAATTTTTGGTCATAAGTTTTCCACCTGTTAGATCATACTATTCAACCAATCACCTATTCAATCCTAGGGGACCACTATCATCCAAACCGGGGATCACTATCATCATATAACTACACATCCCTTCATCCAATAGCTGAAAACTTATGACGAGATAGAAATCTATAATTATAAGAGTATAGTAACCCTACTCTCTCTCTCTCTCTCTCTCTCTCTCTCTCTCTCTATATATATATATATATATAGAGTTGTGCTGGTATGCTTATGGAAGCACGGAGACCTCTGTGCTTCCAAGTTGTTTTTGATGTTCGGACTTTCGAATCGACGATCGGCTCCGTTAGAGTTGATCTAGAGTATTTGAAGTAATTAGGAAATAAATTTTGCGATTTTTCGATATCATTTGCCTAGTGATCGAAGGGGCTCAAAATCAGTAATTTTAACGGCCGTGGTGAACAGGTTGCAAGTTTAATGGTGTAGAAATATCCAAATCACATGAAATTTTGATAGAAAATTTTTTATACCATATAAAACAAGATCAATAACTTTGATATAAAATTTTAGTATCATATCATCATATTTTGTAAGATTTTTATTTTCAGCCGTTGATTTTGAGCCACTTCAATCACTAGGCAAACCCGAACCCGAACTTGAGTTGATTTTACTTTATATATATATAGTTGAGCTAGAATACTATTGATAGTATTTTGCTCCTTTCGTTATCAAGTTTTTAATCTTTAAATGAGAAATTGTGGGGTTAGAATCATATTAGCCCCTTATTAGGGTTAACTAATCCCCCTAGGGTTGAGTGGTCCCCACTGAATTATAATATTTAATCCAATTGTTAAAAATGATCAAAGTAATTGATCCAAAGGCTAAAAATTTGATAGCAAAAAGAGACAAATATTATTAATAGTATTCTAGCCAACTCTCTCTCTCTCTCTCTCTCTCTCTCTCTCTCTCTCTCTCTCTATATATATATATATAGAGTGCGGCTAGGATGCTTATGGAAGCACGGAGGGCTCCGTGCTTCCACTTTGTTTTGTTTTTGATGTTCGAACTTTCGAATCGACGATCAGCTCCGTTAGACTTGATCTAGAGTATTTGAAGTATCTAGAAAATAAATTTTGCGATTTTTCAATATCATTTACATAATTTTAAATCACATGTGTCGCACATAATTTTATAAACTTTCAAAATATAAAGAATAAAAAACCTATTTGACGTATTAGAATATATTAAATAAATTTCTTTGCACTTTGAAATTTTACAAGATTATTATATGTGAGCAAAATTAGTAGCTTTACTTGAAAAGAGGGATTATTAAACTATTTGAGAAAGCACAAAAAGCCTAATTGCCGAAGTTTATTATTTAGGGGTCTATTTGCAAAATTGTTGTAGTTCAAGGTGTTATATATTCCTGAGGCAACTTTTAATGTGCCTCTCAAAAATTATAAGATACAATGTAAACTCCTCTAAAAGTAACAATATTAAATATTTTTATCCGTTGTCACTATAAATTAATAAATTATATTAAAAATGCCCTCTGTCACGTTGATTAAAATTTCTTGACCCCTCAACTTTTATATACTTAGATAAAGCCGCTTTGCTTGTGAATTTTCTTTCAATTAACTGATTTTAGTCAAAAAAAATTAGAGGATTTATCAAATTTATAATTGACAGTTTCACCAAATTTAATGACTTTCATAAACTTTTGAGCAAACACAACAAGGCCAATTAATATGTAATAAGTAGTAGAATCGTTAACTTCGATAAAACTTTTAAATTTAAAGTATAAAAGTCGAAAAAGAATTATTAAGGATCCATTTCAAATTGTTCAATAGTTAAGGGGGTCTTCATATATTTATACTTAAATTTTGTACAATTTTTTTAGTTTAAATTATGTATAATTATTTTGAGGCGTACATATAACAGTGCTCTTTAAATTTTTTTCCCAAGTTCTTTACACATTACCCTAAGGAGGAACCTATATCTCGGCTCGTACATTTTAACATTTTATTAGTTTAAAAATGTGTGAGACATACCTAAATTATTGCCCCTTTGAGTATTTAATGCCATTAAAGAGAAGTGCTAGGATTACAATTCATGTCCGGTTATAATTGTCACAACCTAAGACCGGTCCATTGGATCTGCCCGGGAATGTAAAATAGGTGTGACATCCTTAGAATTTGAAATAATTCTATATATAAAATATAATAGGGTTAAATTTTTTAATTCGACTACCATTTTCGGTGGCGGTTAGATTCAAGATGTTAAGAGAATTAAGTATGCCAGAACTAAAGTAATTTTAGAATGGATGACCTCTTCTTGAAAGTGGGGCTTCATAATTAGTATCGGAGCCAAGTACCAGTAACAAGTATGAGATGAGTGTTGACCATTATAGGTAGAGCGCGGCTCTCCATAAGATCGACTAAGACTAGCGAGACTGGTCTCACATCGCCTTGTACTTGTGCATGTGTCCGAATTTGATGAGAATGACAGGACTAAAAAAGGACAGAATTGAGATTCTAAGTACATAATAGGATTAAACCCTTTGACTAGGCTATATAGTATTTTGAGTAGTGGTTAGACTTAAGAGGTTAATTAAGCGTGCTAGGGTTGGAATAGTTTTAGGATATATGACCCCCCGATGAAGTAGGGCATCACAGTTGGTATAAGAGCCAAGCACCAGCCAGAAGTGTAAGATGAGTCTTAGTAGAGTCAGGGTCATACAGTGAGTAGAGCGAGTTTTCTCGGATGACGATCATTATGAGTAGAGTGCAACTCCACGCAAGGTTTACTGAGGCTAATAAGACGAGTCTCACATCACCTGGTGCTTGTGAGTGTGCTTGTGCTTGACGAAGACATCAAGGCATAAATGGGGGAGGAATGTGACACCCTTAAGATTTGGAATAATCATATATATATAATACAATAGGACTATAACTTATAACTCGCTATAATATTTTGTGCAGTGAGTAGACCCAAAAAGTTAAGAGAGTTAAATGTACTAGAAGTAGAGCATATAACAAGGATATGAGGAATAAGGCAGAGTACCTTTTCATTAGTTGTACAAGGTGTGTGTGTGTGTGTATATATATATATATATATATATAATTGAGCTCCTATGCTTTTAAAAGTACCAAGTCATTGGTACTTGTAAGTTTTCGGCCCTNTATGGTTTTTAATTATATGTAACTAAATAATTATTTATGGTTGTAGCACTTTCTACTACATCGAACCAAGATACACAGCTAAATCTATTGCTTTCACCGGAAAGTCTTTGTTAATAGATACTTGTATAGGACCTATTGTATTTTGTATCTAAGATGTTACAACCTAATTAAGGACAATGTCATAATTTCCTGCTCCATTGATGTCAATGTAAATTTTTGAATTTTCCTGTAGGCCAATAAATTTGGATGCATATTTGCATGCTCACCCATTGTGAGGACTGAGAATTTGACTGTATAGCTAAATTTTTTGTTGACGATATTTTTGTGTGTAATTTAATTACATAAGCTGTGAGATCCCTGGTGTTTGGCGGTTGAGGCTTGCCGACAGCTCTGGAGAGTATTGGGACAAGTCCGAGTCAGGTTAGCGCGAAATAGATGCAAAACGGACTTTAGGCGACGCGAGAGCAGCACTTAACAAGAGAATCTGCAAATAGTAGGTTTCTCTGCTTGCTGTACCGGTACAGCAAGCACGGTGTATCGGTACACTGTACAGGCTGCGCGCAGACTGCTCTCGGGTTGGCTTCTTGTACCGGTACGTGAGCCCGTGTACCGGTACACTAGGGTAGGTGAGAGGGCAATTGGGTCTTTTCTCACCTTGTTTGTGTCACCCACATACTCCCTTACTATTTACAGGTGTGAGGGAGAGCTGAGAGGAGATTTTGCTTGCTTCCTTTTCTCCCTCTAGCTAGACCAATCGTGGAGGAGCTCGGGTGGAGTATTTCGTCGCCGACATTGTGCCGCGGAGCCGTTCGAGCACGCGTTTGTTGCCGTAGCATCGCGAGGAGGCCGGGTGAGGGTGCATTTGCGCCGTTCTCAATGTCGCGCCAGTGTTAGAGTCGCTGTTGAGGTGAGATATTCATCAATTCCTCCAACTATGGCAAGTCTTTATCACTTCCAAGCTCAAGGATGCTGTTTCGCAGATTTCCTGCGTCGACCATGGGCGTTTCAGCTCGTGTGCGACGTAGGAGAGTCGGATTGCAGGGAGACTTGGTTCGTTGGATACAGAACTTCGAGAGGAATCCATGAAGCCCAAGATTGTTGATTTTGGTAAAGGTTAGCTTGGTCGAAACTCTATTCCACTCTACTGCTGTTGTTTTGAGCAGAATTGGTGTTTATTGTGGGTTTCTATGTCTAGATCCGTGGAGTGTTGTTGTAGCTGGTTCGTTGGGTTGCGCGGAGCTTGGCAGGGACTCCGGTGACCTTCTTCACTGCCTGGGATTAGCCTTTGAGGTGGGTTTTTATCGGGTTTACTCCTAAGTGAATATTAGTAAACATGTATAGCTTCCGATTGTTTATACTTCGTACTCGCTTAAATTCATTGAGTAGCGTATTGGCTGAAATCTGAATTTGAGGCATGTGTGGAATTTAGTTAAACTATACATGTTGGACTTGAAAATTAAATTAGGAGAAAACCAGCGGTTTGGATCTGTCACCTGTTTGCACTATCTGATTTAGCTCTAGAAGCCGTTGTAATTTTGTATCGTCACACTATCGAAGCGGCGGATACTTTAGGTAGTTTAGCTTTCAGTTATGCTCATGTTGGGATGCCGAGTGTATTTTTACAGTAGCGTTCAGGCTGTTCTGGGCTGTTGGGTGCCGTCGGGGTAGACGGTGGACCCACATCGCCTTTTTAGAGTCGGATTGTGCCGAGGGCACGTGACTATGGGTTGTTAGACCAGTTAGTGTTGGTTACTTGGACTTTGGCTTGAGAGAGCCTGATTGAGCTCGACAGATATACGCTGCATACTCGGTTGGGTAGCTCCCACGAGTGCCACTCCCGAGACGGGCGTTGTGCTTTCGCGTTGGTGTCATTCATGCCGGTTAGACTTGCTCTCCACGGACTGGATAGTGTGGAGGTACCTGAATAGTCTCAACTGCGCGGGACGGGTGTGTTCACAGTCACTGGGACGGATATATTTACAGTCCCTAAAGAGATTGGGTCAGGATTGACATTACTACAGTAGGTCAGCTTAGAGCATGATAGTGTAATAAATGGTAGCTGTAGATTTTATTCCAGCATTTATTACTACCTTTGCTCCCTTCTGTAGACTTAGTCGGTGGACCGATGATGTTGAGGGCGGCACCCATTGAGGACTACTTGTTTTTACAGTAGTTCTCACGCCCTGTTGTTACCCCATTTTTGCAGAGCCATTGTCTTCGGCTGCTGCTGTTGCTGATCAGGATCGAGGCAAGGGCGTCGCGAGTTAGAGCCCTACCCGACGAGCCGAGCTAGAGGTGCCCCTACAGCAGATATTTGTTTTTGTTTGAAGTTCATGTACATACATATATTTAACTCGCCAGTGCGAGTAGTTTTATATCTTGGATTTGGCGTATGTATATGGAACTCGGTTTATTTGGTTACTGGTTCTTCTAGCAGCTCTATACTACTGTTTGTAGTATTGTATGTTTTACACGTACAGCTATCGCTTCGTATACAGAAAATTTTTTTTTTGTATACGGTGGATTTGTCGGCGTGCCCGGGGAACGAGTAATCCGGGCGTGACAGATTAAGTATTATTGGATTTTATTGGGTTTTGTAATTTAAAACTTATTAAAACCACTTGAGGAGCCCAATAATTGTTAATGGGCCTCTTGGGAGCCCAACTTAAAATATCCATATGAGATGTTTAGTTCCACATTGGAAACCAAAAGGGTCTTTATTGTTTTTATATATTGCTTTATTCTCAAGCTAGTTGCTTCGAAGAAAATGAGAGTTATGCTCTCGTTTATATACATGCACGCACGGCACGAGCACGAGCCGGGCCGGGCCGGCGGTGGCGCGTGCGGTCCATCCAAACACCCGGTTTATTTTATTTTGTCGGTTTTATCTTTATTTTAATACTTATCTTTTTACTGATCCTAATCCTAATCTTTATCCGTATAATCTTAGGCTTATCTTGTTATACACGGATTTGACGTGTTGAAGTAAGATTCTCGCCTAGGTTATAAATATGGGGCGAGGTTACACGAGTTAACAAATAACCAGAGCATACCTAAAGCCTCTCGTCTTTTTCTACTTTCTGGATTTTCGCCAAGTTTTCTTTTGCTGGATCTGAAACTGGTTGGGTTTGTCTTGCGCCACCTTGGAAGTGTGCTGACGAGGTAGAACGTGGTAATTGTATCGCTAGGAGTAATTGCAGGGAAACCTCGCACGTGGAGGGGCAATTTCGCTTCTAGGATAGTGCTCTCCACGCCTCGATCCACAGGCCATATCTAAACCTTTTCTTTACTGTATTTTTTATTTAATTTCGTTTCGGGATTTTCCTAAACCTGTAATTGAATTTTCCAGATGTTTTTAAAGAATATTGTAATAAAAGATTAGAAAGTTTTTCCAACAAGAATTGAGCTAGAATACTTTTAGAAGCACTAACCCCTTGGTGCTTCTAGGTTTTTAGCCCTTCGATTTATTCCTTGATTACTAATAGCCCTTGGATTAAACACTACTCCAGCTACCACTAGCTACCACCATCATCCCAATCTTGTATCTCTCCATA
This sequence comes from Ananas comosus, assembly GCF_001540865.1. Classification (NCBI taxonomy): domain Eukaryota; kingdom Viridiplantae; phylum Streptophyta; class Magnoliopsida; order Poales; family Bromeliaceae; genus Ananas; species Ananas comosus. The sequence goes on along the minus strand of NC_033631.1, from coordinate 2,278,133 downwards.
AAATGACAAAAAACTCAAAAGCACCACCCTCTTGGTGCTTTTGAGAGTATTCTAGCTCAACTATATATATATATATATATATATAGAGAGTTGAGCTAGAATACTCTCGAGAGTAAACGAGCCCGTTTACTCTCGAGTTGTTTTCGATGATAGAGCTTCCAAATTGACGATCGGCTCCGTTGAACATGATTTATACCACTTGAAGTGTTTAGAAATCAAATTTCAAATCTTTTCGACATCATTTGCCTAATGATCAAAGGGTTTCAAAATTTGTAATTTTAATGGTGGATAAGAGACGTTTTCTCGTTTAACGGTGTAAAGATATCCAAATCAATTGAATTTTTGTTAGAAAATTCTTTAAACTATTTAAAACAAGATCTATACTCTTGATCCTTCATTACAAGACGCCTATCATCATTTTTAAAGAATATCATTTTCGCCATTCATTTTCCTATTTACTGATGGATTATAAAACAATATCGAAAGTGGTGAATTTGATTTCTAGATAGTTTAAATGGTTTAGATCATAATTCAACGCAGCCGATCTCCAATTGTGAAGCTCTACATCATCAAAACAACTCGAGAGTAAACCGGGCGTCGTTTACTCTCGAGAGTATTCTACTCAACCTATATATATATATATATATATATATATATATATAGAGAGAGAGAGAAAGAGAGAGAGAGAGAGAGAGAGAGAGAGAGAGAGAGAGTTCGGCTATGGTGCTTGTAAAAGCACCAAGTACTTGGTGCTTGTAAATTTTTTACTGTTAGATCTATGCCTTTGGTCATTTTTATCCGTTAGATTATACTATTCAACAAGCTACCCACTTAACCCTAAGGGGCCTATATCATCATAACTGCACATCCTTTAATCCAAGGGCCGAAAGCTTACAAGTACCAATGACTTGGGGCTACTATACTCTTATCAGTATAGACCCCCTTGTACTCATAAATTTTTAACAGTTGATTGATGGGATGTGTGGTTAGAATGATGGTGGTCCCTACTTAGAATGATAGTGGTCCCCTAGGGTTGAGTGGGTAGTTGGTTGAATAGTATGATCTAACGGATGAAAATGATTAATGGAATAAATCTAAGGGTTGAAAACTTATGAGTATAAGGGAGCCAATATTCATTCTGGGGGGACCGCAATCATCCCAACCGTATAATTTTTTATCCAATGGTCAAAATGTTGGAAGCATCAGATCCTCTATACTTTCGATAGCATAGTAGCTCTACACTATATATATATATAGAACTAGGCTACTATGCTATTAATAGCACCAAGTCATTAGTGCTACCAAGTTTTTAGCCATTGGATTAAGAGATGTGCGGTTAGGNTAGAACTAGGCTACTATGCTATTAATAGCACCAAGTCATTAGTGCTACCAAGTTTTTAGCCATTGGATTAAGAGATGTGCGGTTAGGATGATGTGGGTCCCTTAAGGTTGAGTGGGTGGTTGGTTAAATAGTATGATCTAACGGGTGAAAATGATCAAAAAGGTAGATCTAATGGCAGAAAACTTGGTAGCACCAAGTGCTTTGTGCTATTAATAGTATAGTGGCCGGACTCTATATATATATATATATAGAGTGAGGCTACTATGCTATCGGAAGCACGGAGCCTTGTGTGCTTCCAGCTCGTTTTCGATGTTGCGACTTTCGAATCGTCGATCGACTCCGTTAAACTTGATCTAGAGTATTTGAAGTACCTAGAAAATAAATTTTATGATTTTACGATATCATTTGCCTAGTGAACGAAGGGGCTCAAAATCAACGGCTGAAAATAAAAATCTTACAAAATGTAATAATATGACATTAAGATTTTAAATCAAAGATATTGATCTTGTTTTATATAGTATAAAGAATTTTCTATCAAAATTTGACGTGATTTGGATATTTCTACACCATTAAACTTGCAAACGGCTCACTACGGCCATTAAAATTTGTTGATTTTGAGCCCATTCGATCACTAGGCAAATGATATCGAAAAATAATAAAATTTATTTTCTAGGTACTCAGAGGGAAAAATAAGATTCAAGTATAGGTTTATAGCATACTTTATTACTTTACTTGTATTACTTATTACGATAAATAACGCATAACATCAACTCAATTTTTTAAAGAAAGAATTCATTTTTGTATATTTGCCCACCATAAAGTCATTTTTCCCAATATTACTAGATAGGATATATAAAACATATGAAGGTGCCTGAAATCTGGATTTCATAGATGATCATTAGTTTAATATGGTCTTATTTCCCGGTTATTTTATAGAGACATACTCCAAATCTAGCAGGAAAGAACATTGTTTATCCCTTTCTGTTTTTTTCATTCAAAACTGGAATCGAATATAATTCAGAGATGCCATTGTAATCGAGTTCAGAATCTCAATACTAGAATTTTGCTCTCACTCTCTCTCTCGAATTGCTTCAATCTATCATCACGAAACACAACTCGCGAGCAGTAAAACAGACAACACGAGACGTCAGGTCTTACTACCCGAGACGTTAGTAATACTATTCCTCTATGGTTACAAGTTACATACTCTAATATATTATATATATGAGTATATCAGTTTATGAGGTTATTCGATATATAAAACTGATTGTAACATAAGTTGAGTTGCATTGGTTTGAATTCAGAGAGGGAGAGAGAGAGAACGTAGAGATGCGAGGGACTGAAGTATGAACGAAGAGAGGAGAAGAGAGTGCGGGCATATAGGTGCTTGTAGGAAAGCACCAAGACTTATGAAAGAGAGCGCTACTAAGTAAGTCGAATTGCCTTTTTTAGTTCCTCCGGCCAGCGAAGAGGCGAAGGGCGATGTCGAGTTCATGCTTTTCGGGTCATTTGCGTAATTTTCCGTTAGATACATGTATATAGCTATTCAACACAAGCTACCGGACACAGAGAAGAAAAACAAAGGCCACCCGCCAGAAATTCTTGGAAAAGCTTGAAATAGGGGAAAAAAATTCAACAACTCTAACTACTCTTAAATAGATGTTGTGCCTCATATTATTTCGCATTAACATCCTACATCTAAAAGTTTGACGACACATTCCGTTTATAATCCCAACTAGTCCTTTTGAGCCTTATTATAAAGGTGGCATTACAAGTACCTGACGAACATAATCTTGAAGGTTTTTTGTTGCTTGGAAATCACCTATGTGAGGAGTGAAAACGTGATGAGTTAGCTAATATCTTGGCAAATTGATTATCAGTAATAAAGAGAAAAATTTAGGTCTTATTTGTGGCGCGTTCAACCTTATTTAGAGTGCTCTTTCCTATCTTAACATTTATGATGGTTCCTGTGTACGACCCACGGTTGCTCGTGAGTGCACTAATTTTTGGTTATACACTACAATGCATAAAATCTATATTTGAACAGTATATTGGACGATTTCGTGGGAAGTAGAGAACTTGTGCATAGCTGATAGGAATTATAAAAATTGCTAAATGGTCATAGGTGGGCCCTATTAGAATGATTAGGGTCGAATCCCTAGCGGTAATGTAGGTGACGTAAGCAATTTTGCGATCTATGAGATTGATAAGTATCATCTAGAAAAACGAATAGAAGTGATCTAACAAAAAAATAGGACAACAAATTAGATAGCAAGGGATTGAAAACTTTAATGAGTAATACCAAAGCGGATTGCATAACATCAATATTTTCATGCATTCTGGGGGGAACGCAATCATTCCCAACCGTAATAATTTTTTATGCGCAATGGTCAAAAATGTTGGAGATCAGGATCCTCTATAACTTTCAGATAGCATAGTAGGCTCTACACTACTAATATATATATAGAACTAGGGCTACTATGCATTAATAGGCACCAAGTTTAGTGCTCCAAGTTTTAGCCTTGGATTAAAGCAGATGTCCGGTAGGATGATGTGGGTCCTTAAGGTTGAGTGTTGTGGTGGTTAAATAGTATGATCTACAACGGTGAACAATGATCAAAGGTACGATCTAATCGGCAGAAAAACTTGGGTAGGGCATCCAAGCTTTGTGGCTATTATAGTAACGTGGCGGACTCTATATATTAAATATAGAGTTTTTTTGAGGGCTACTATGTATCGAGAGCACGGAGCCGTTGTGTGCTTCCAGCTCGTTTTCCGATGTTGCGACTTTTCGAATCGTCGATCGACAGGATGATCGAGAAGCGGAAATGGGGTGGTTAGTATGTACCCCATTCCCCGCCGGTTTAAGAAGAAGCTTGATCTAGAGTATTGAAGTACTAAGAAAATAAATTTTATGAATTTTGCGATATCAATTTGCCTAGTGAACGAAGGGCTCAAATCAACGGCTGAAAATAAAAATGCTTACAAAAATGTAATATATGACATTACGATCTTTATCAAAGATCATTGATTCTGTTTTATATATAGTCATAAAGAACTCTTCTTCCTCATCACACACTTCGACGCTCGATTCGGAATTTCCGTAACGCGCATTAAACCTTCTGCAAACACCGCTCAGCTACGGCCATTTAAAATTTGTACTGATCTCTCTGAAGCACCAATTCGTCACGGCGGTAAGGGCAACCTGACCTACCATCGACAATATAAAATTTATTGTCTAGGTACTTCACAAAACTCTCAACGATCAAGTTTAACGAGCCGATTGACGATTCGAAGTCGCTAACATCGAAAATGAGCTGGAAGCCGGAAGGCTCCGTGCTTCCGATAGCCATAGTAGGCCTCACTCACTCTCTCTCCCCCCGTTCGTAAGACTGTGGACGACTGACTCCCTGGACGCTTAGCGGTCTCTCCTTCTCCTCTCTTCTCTATATATATATATATATATATATATATATATATATATATATATATATATATATCGCCAGACCGTATAATTTATTGAATCCAATGGTCAAAAAAGTTGGAGTAGCGGGGCATCAGATCTCTCTCTCTCCTCTTCATTGTATTCTCTCTTGTCGTTAGAAAACGTCTGATTATGGCACATCTCGTCTCTCTCTCTCTCTCTATATATATATAATATTATATTATATATATTATATATATAATATATATAATATATATATATATACGTAGCCCTGGATACTATCAATAGCACAAATTATTGGTGGCTATTAAGGTTTTATATAGCCCTTGATGAAAAGATGTACGGTTAGGATGATATGGGTCCCTAGGAGTTAGTGAGTTATTGTTTAATAGTATAATCTAACGGATGAAAATAGTTAATGTGTTAAATCTTAAACGCAAGCAAAACTTGATAGCACCAAAACGCTTGCTGCTATCGATAGTAATTCCATGATCGGACTCATTATATATAATATATATTATAA